>NC_134095.1:130917109-131220140 GCF_000715075.1 Nicotiana tabacum
TGACAAATTACAGAACAAAAGCTGAAGTTTTGGGAAATACAGTTGAAAACCAATTCAAAAAACAAACTTAATAACTTACTTCATCAGAAAGATCAGAGGTAGGATCCACAAGCTCGGTAAAGAATGATTTTGGAATATCAATTCCAGCTAATCCTAATGGATTGGAATTATATTTACCGACATCCGTTTCCAACCACTCTGTAAATTGTTGCATCAATCCATTGTCTGGATTAACATAATGAAAGGGACACCTTCGTGTTGTCTTTCCTACTTTCCAATCTTGCCCCCTTCGCTTTAGTTTAGTAATGATGTAAGGATATCTCAACCAAATACTCTCCACACGAATCCTTTTTCCCTTTTTTATCTAGTTTTCTTTTTGCTTGCTCTTCCTGCTGTTCTGTCACAACTAACTGCTGCTGTTCAGCAGCAGGTGGGAAAACTACAACCATCGTGACAGATACTTGACCAACTCCCTACTGTTCACGATGCTCTTGTTTCTCTTCACCAACAACAATAGCAGCAGAGTTACCTTCTAAACCAGTCCCTTGTGTACTACCCAACGAAAATGAACATAAATTGAAGTTAGGGATATCACAAATGTCACACATAGGAGAACCGGAAATCTTCCTTCTCTTAGAAATAAGTTGCGATGCATCAGATGAGATCTGCAAAAGCAAGGAAAATATAAACATAAATACAACTGATACAAAAACACATTAGGCAAAAAATAGCTTGTAATCGAATTGTAGAAAATAACTACCTGGTCTAAGTGTTGAGACACAGATGGTGTTTGCATTCTAATAAATCCACTTCTTTTACCTTAAGATACGCCTATATCTTCATGCAAAAAAAAACTAAATAATACTAATTAAATTTTATAAAATAATACAAACACACTTTACACCTGTCTGTGAGCCAACATGTGTGAATAGAATTTCTCCTTTTTGATATAGCTGAACAAGCTCACCAAATTCTTTTTGAGTTGCATTGAGTCTTTCTGAATAATCATTCAAAAACATTAAAAAGAAAATAAAGTATGTAAAATTTCAAACTGTAAAAAATATACTTGGATCAAATGTAATAAATTCATGATCTATAGAATACCTTGACATTTGTCTCTCACTGTGGTTTCCCCAGGCTGCATGCCTTTGTCGATATCAGCAGTTCCAGCTTCATTCAATTGTGCAACAATCTCGAGGAGCACTGGAATATTCTCTAGAAGGTTTTTCTCAACTCTATCTTCGTTCAATTCAGCATCATCAGAGACTTTTTGAGTTGTGTCAATTGAAGCACAACTAGTTTCAACTTCCACTGCATATTCATAAAGAGGGGGAATAGATCAACTAGTTTTTCTATATATATAACATAGTAAAAATTTATACCTGTAGTGAAAATTTCACTACAGGACATTATCAAAAAGATCAGTTAAAACTTCAATCTCTACACTTACAAGTTCTTTGCAAATAGCTAGTGTTTCTGCATACCGATTGTCTTTCCCAATAGTGCTAGACACGTCACTCGATGTCGGTTCTAAAGTACCAATTGGTGCTTGATCTCCATCATCAAACAAATTGTTTTTTGCAATATCACTTCCCAAAGCACAACTCGATGCATGTTTTTCAGTATCAACAACTTGATCATATGCACCTTTCTCAATTGTTAACTCTTCATCATTTCCATCTTTACTCAGTCTATAAACACTAGATTGTTCCTCTCCAACTTGTTGTTAAACATGTTCATCGCCTTCAACAACCGCTTCCTCACGTGTAGCATTATCATCTGCGACTTTATATGATGCATCATAAGCAGCATGTTCTTCAGTATCAACAACTTGATTATCTGCATCTTGCTTGCTTCCAACATTTTCAATTGATAATTGTTCATCATTTCCGTCTCTGCTCAGTCTATCAACACTGGAACATTCCTCTTCAACTTGTTCTTGAACATGTTGATCGCCTTCAAAAGCTGCTTCCTCACATGTAGCATTTACATCTGCGACTTTATGCGATGCATCATCAACATCACTAATATCCGATAGATGTTCATAACAGTCATTCATCCTATCATATTGTCGGTGGTAACTCAAATCAAAATTGCCATCGTCCATTCCATTTGATTTGTCGACAATATTAAACAACTGTTCAAACTTCTCATCGAAATATTCCTAGAAAAAAAATTACTAACAATGATTAATCTGAATAACATTAGCAGAAATAAAAAGACTTCTCTATAAATTAGCTTACCTTTACTTTTTTAAAAACAGCATCCACAATAACAGATCGCTCATCCTATTTAAACTTATCGAAAACTTCTTTCACGATCGTGCTTCTTTCTTTTTCTGCATGCCTTTGAACCTTCATCGTTACCCTCTAGTATAGAGATACACAACAAAAATTTAGATATAAAAGAATGCTGAAGTTCAACTAATACAGAACACAACTTCAGCTATTATGATGCTGAAGTTCATCACAAACAGAACAAAACTTCAGCTAAAAAACATGCTGTAATTTTACAAAATCACAACAAAAAAAACTTCAGATCAAAACTTACAGAACATATTGTGTCGAGTAATTCATTCTCATCAAACTCCGTTGTAGAATAGTTAGAACGACTCTGGGTACGAGATGATTCGCCAATAACAGGAGTTCGATTCGCTTCTTTTGATCGACTCCGACTATGTGGTGATTCGCTAATAACAGAAGTTCAATTCGCTTATTTTGATCAACTCAGACTACGTGGTGATTCACCAGTTGAAGGAACCACATTAAGTACCTTTGAACGAATCCGACTGCATGGTAATTGTCCAATTAAAGGCATTGAATTCAATTCCTATTCTATAGGAATTATATCCAATACCATAAAGTTGCGATATCTCTATTTAACACAAAAAAGTATACTATGTGGGGAAAAAACTAATACGTCAACATATTAACACAAAGGAAAAAAATTAACTTACATCATGACTACTGAAGAAATCAAAAAGTTCGTTATATTTAGGCTTTCCCACACATACATAATGTAACATCCTGGGAACCTGAAGGGTATCAAGGTACTCATCCTCTCTTATATACTTCTCCCGAATATCTGGGAAGCGCTCATAGAACCAAGCACATAACGGATATGGAAATCCACCAACTTTATACTCAGTTGAATGAAATTTGTTCTGCTTGTCCAATGCATGTTTTAGTGAGTAAATGAGCTTCTCATAACACACATTACCCCAATGATATTCAGCACAAACCTTATCATCTTCAACAATAGCTGCATATTCCTCCAGCATAGATAATTCAGTCTTTTTCCCAAACAAAATAGACTCCACAACAAGAATTTCCATAAGCTTCATAGCATCATCATCACTCTCGCATAAGTGACTGTGATTCACAACATTCTTTGGAATTTCATTCCGAGTCATAAAATCTCGAATATCCTTCAAGGTCACACCCTTGGACTTACCAAAATAGCGCTTCAGAATATTGCTCTCTCGATTAATTATTTTTTCAACATTATCTGCTGTGATCCGCAAACCATACATAATGTGAAAGTCTTCAAGGGTAAAGAAAACATCATGGCCAAAAACCTTGAAACTAATGGAGTCTCGATCATTGGTGAATATTCGAGAAAACAAACGATGAACCAACTTCATGCTGCATTTGAAATTCTCCATAGCCATAATATATCAAAATGTACCATTATTAAGCTTATCTCGTTGTGTAGGAGTCAAGAAATTTGCAATGAAACTCTTCAAATCGTGGTTCCCCTTCCAGTAACCCTTACAGTTAAATAAATCTCGAAACACAAAATATCTTTACCCTGGTCTTGTAGGTGGAGCAGCAGGGACATAAGGACCTGGGGGTATTATAGGTTGTTTAGGTGCTTTAGGCGCATTAGCTGCTTTACGTGCTTTAGCTGCATTAGTGTCACGACCTGGATTTTCCACCCTGGGAAGTCGTGATGGCGCCTACCAATATGAGATAGGCAAGACAAACCTTTGATCTATTTACTTCATTAACCGATTATTTCTTTATAACAAATATAGGGCGATAACGTGATAACAACAAATATTCAAATTTAAGCGGAAGACAACAAAAAATATATGAAAACTGTATCTATTACAACTACTTAAGCCTTAACCACCCAAAACCTAGTGTCACAGTGTCATAGACTGTCTAAGATTGCTACATACAATGTCTAAAGAAATAACAATACACTGTTTCTGAATGGAAGGTAGATGAAATAGGAAATAGGGATAGAGGGAGACGCCAGGGTCTACGGACACTTGCAGGTCTACCTTGGATCTCCGGGTGGACTGAAGGTAGCTTCCACACTACGGTCCAAAAGATGCTCCTGGATCTGCACATAGTGCAGAGTTTAGTATCAGCACAACCGACTCCATGTGCTGGTAAGAGTCTAGCCTAACCTCGGCGAAGTAGTGACGAGGCTAGGACCAGACCACCAAATAAACCTGTGCAGTTATATAATATATAGCGGAAAGTAAAGCAGGAATAAACAAGTAAAGATGGGAGGGGGAAACGTGCTTCGGGGCAAAGAGGTAAAATAGAATATCAAGAGAACTATAAAGGAATCAAAATCCAACCACTAACAAGAATAAGGAAAACAAAGGCAGATTTCACTTTCTTTTCACATCTTGTTACAAGCATACAACCCGATCCCATTTCCTGTATCTCGTGGCAGGCGTGCCATCTGCTCCCATTTCATGTATCTCGTGGCAGGCGTGCCATCCGCTCCCATTTCATGTATCTCGTGGCAGGCGTGCCATCCGCTCCCATTTCATTTATCTCATGGTAGGCGCACCACCTGCTCCCATTTCATTTATCTCGCTGTAAGCCTACTACCCGTTCCCATTTCATTATATCTTGTGGTAGGTGTACCACCCGCTCCCATTTCATTATATCTTGTGGTAGGCATACCACCCGCTCCCATTTCATTATATCTTGTGGTAGGTATACCACCCGCTCCCAGTTACAAGCCAACAATAATCACAAGGAATCTCGGCAAGGGAACAAGAGCAATATAACAACTTCCCGGCAAAGGAACAATGATATTTGAACAACATCTTGTCAAGGGAACAATAATATCAAAACAAACATCCCGGCAAGGGAACAATACTATCAAAACAAACATCCCGGCAAGGGAACAATACTGTCAAAACAAACATCCCGACAAGGGAACAATGGGGATAATAACATATGAAGCGCAATAAACCACGACAGAGTCATAACAATTATAATACAAGACTCACGAGCATGCTTGACACCAACGTATAGATACTCGTCACCATGCCTATACGTCGTACTCCTCAATTAACATGTAGCAAATAAGACACAACTCCTAATCCCTCAAGCTAAGGTTAGACCAAACACTTACCTCGATGCCACGAACACAATTCACGATTCAACTATAGCTTTACCCCTTGATTCCACCACCAATTCGCTCGTATCTAGTCATAAGTTACTTAATTACATCAATAAATGCTAAATGAATCAACCCCAATGCATGAAAATGAGTTTTTCTAAAGTTTTGCCCAAAAAGTAAAAAATCACCCCGGGCCCATATGATCAAAACCCGAGGTTCGAACCAAAACTCGATTACCCATTCCACCACGAACCCAAATATATAATTTGTTTTGAAATCGGACCTCAAATCGAGGTCCAAATCCCCAATTTTTGAAAAACCTAGGTTCTACCCAAAACACCCAATTTCCCCCATGAAAATCATTGATTTTGAGTTGAAATCATGTTAAAAGATGTTAATGATTGAAGGAAATGAGTTAAAATTAACTTACAATCGATTTGGAAGAAGAGTTTTTCTTGGAAAATTGCCCAAAGGAGTTTGTGTTTTGAAAAGATGTGAAAAATGAGTTTAAAATTGTCTAAGTGTAAAAGTTGCAGGTCTCACATGTGGGAATTGCTAACAGGCTTTCGCAATTGCGAACCCCGACCTCTGCTAGCTCGGTAATTGCGAAACAGGGCTCACATTTGCCAACCCTTTAGGGAAAACTGGACTTTCGCATTTGCGATCAACTTGTCGCATTTGTGACTTGGGAATTGCGACCACAACATCGCATTTGCAATCACCGGCCAAATGGGAAACTTCGCAATTGTGAAGATAATCTCGCATATGCGAGAGGAGTTGGCCTGGGCTTTCTTCGCAATTGCGAAAAGCCGCTCGCATTTGCGAGCCATGCGAAGCCTGCAGGCTTGCTATGCACAACTGAAAACCTGCAATTTTCTAAGTTAAAAATGCACCCCGTGGCCTATCCAAAACTCACCCGAGCCCTCGGGGCTCCAAACCAAATATACACACAACCTCAAAACATCTCACGGACTTATTCATGTACTCATATCACCAAAATAACATCAGAAACCTCGAATTAAATCTCAATATCAATGAAATTTCTCAAAACTTCTTTAAACATCAAAATTTGCATTTAAGGTCCGAATCACGTCAAACGGATTCCGTTTCTTACCAAACTTCACAGAATTATCTTAAACCATATATAAAACCTGTACCGGGCACCAGAACTAAAATACGGGACCGATACCAATACGTTCTACTCAAAAATTCATTTCCAAATCCTCTAAGCAATTTCAAAAAATAATTTTCTTTAAAAATTCATTTCTCGGGCCTGGGACCTCGGAATTCGATTCTGGGCATACGCCCAAGTCCCGTATTTTCCTACGGACCCTCTTGGGACCGTCAAATCACGGGTCTAGGTCCATTTACCCAATACGTTGACCAAACATTTTATAGTCAAAATTTATTATTTTTCATAGATTTTCACATATAGGCTTTCTGGCTATGCACCGAGACTGCGCACGCAAATCGAGGTGATGCTAAAAGAGGTTTTTAAGGCCTCGGAACGTGGAATTTCATTTTTAAACAAGTGATGACCTTTCATTTGTTCATTGTTTAAGGCTTCTAAAACAACCGTTCGTCCTCGAACGGACAGAAGAAGGAAGTACCTGAGTCAGGAAAAAGATGGGGATAACAACTCCGCATATCGGACTTGGATTCCCAGGTCGATGCCTTAGGAGGCTGACCTCTCCACTGAACATGAACAGAAGGAAAACTCTTCGATCTCAACTGACGAACCTACCGGTCTAGAATAGCTACCGACTCCTCCTTATAAGACAAGTCCTTGTTCAACTGGACAGTGTTGAAATCTAACACATGGGATGGATTGCCATGATATTTCCGAAGCATGGACATATGAAACACTGGATGCACGGCTTATAAGCTCGGCAGCAGTGCAAGTCTATAATCCACCTCTCCCACTCAATCAAGAATCTCAAACGGGCCAATGAACCTAGGGCTAAGCTTGCCCTTCTTACTAAATCTCATCACGCCCTTTATAGGCGACACTCGAAGCAATACCCGCTCACCGACCATGAATGCTAAATCACGCACTTTGCGGTCGACATAACTCTTTTTCCTAGATTGAGCAGTACGAAGCCTATCCTGAATGATCCTAACCTTGTCTAAGGCATCCCGAACTAGATTTGTACCCAACAACCGAGCCTTTCCCCTCTCAAACCATCCAATAGGAGACCAACATCGCCTACCATATAAGGTCTCATAAGGAGCCATCTCGATACTCGACTGGTAGCTGTTGTTGTAGGCAAACTCTGTTAAAGGCGAAAAATGATCCCACGAGCCTCCAAAAGTCAATGACGCAAGCTCGGAGCATATCTTCCAAAATCTGAATAGTCCGCTCGGACTATCCATCCATCTGAGGATGAAATGTTGTGCTCAACTCAACCCGCATGCCCAACTCTCGCTGAACTGCCCTCCAGAAATGCGAGGTAAACTGCGTACCTCAGTCCGAAATAATAGACTCGGGCACACCATGAAGATGAAAAATCTCCCGGATATAGATCTCAGCTAACCTCTCGGACGAATGAGAGACTGCCACAGGAATAAAATGCGCTGACTTGGTCAGCTATCAACAATAACCCACACTGCATCGAACTTCCTCTGAGTCCATGGGAGACCAACAACAAAGTCCATAGTGATACGCTCCCATTTCCATTCAGGAATCTCAATCTTTTGAAATGAACCATCGGGCCTCTGATGCATGTACTTAACCTACTGACAATTCAAACACCGATCCACATATGCAACGATATCCTTCTTCATTCTCCGCCACCAATAATGCTGCCGAAAATCCTGATACATCTTCACGGTGCCCGGATAAATAGAGTACCGTGAACTATGGGCCTCCTCTAAACTCAACTCTCGAAGCCCATCCACATTAGGCACACGAACTCGACCCTGCAATCTCAAAACTCTATCATCACCTAAGGTAACCTGTTTGGCACCTCCGTGCTGCACCGTATCTCTGAGGACACACAAATGGGGATCATCATACTGCCAATCTTGGATACGCTCCAATAATGAAGAGCGAGTGACTGTGCAATCTAACACATGGTGGGGCTGAGAAACATCCAACCTCACGAACTGATTGGCCAAAGCCTGAACATCCAAAGCAAGCGGTCTCTCACCGACCGGAATATAAGCAAGACAGCCCATACTGGCTGACTTCCTACTCAAAGCATCGGCCACCACATTTGCCTTTCCCGGGTGATATAAGATAGTGATATCATAATCTTTCAACAACTCCAACCACCTCCTCTGCCTCAAATTCAACTTCTTTTGCTTGAACAAATACTGAAGACTCTTGTGATCCGTGAACACCTCACATGCCACGCCATACAGATAATGCCTCCAAATCTTCAACGCGTGAACAATGGCTGCCAACTCCAAATCATGAACCAGATAGTTCTTCTCATGAATCTTCAATTGCCGCGAAGCATAGGCAATGACCTTGCCATCCTGCATCTACACAGCACCAAGTCCAATACGAGATGCATCACAATAGACTGTATAAGGCCCTGAACATGTGGGCAATACCAACACCGGTGCCGTAGTCAAAGCTGTCTTGAGCTTTTGAAAGCTCACCTCACACTCATCCAACCATCTAAACTGGGTACCCTTCTGGGTCAACCTAGTCATCGGGGCTGCTATAGATGAAAACCTCTCTACGAACCGACGATAGTAGCCTGTCAATCCCAAGAAACTCCGAATCTTTGTAGCTGATGCTGGTCTAGGACAGTTCTTGACTGCCTCAATCTTCTTCGAATCAACCTGAATACCCTCCACTAATAAAACATGACCCAGGAATGCAACTGAACTCAACTAGAGCTCACACTTCAAGAACTTAGCATATAACTGACTATCCCTCAAGGTTTAATAACCACTCTAAGATGCTGCTCGTGCTCCTCCCGGCTTCGGGAATAAATCAAAATATCATCAATGAAGACTATCACAAACGAATCCAAATAAGGCCTGAACACTCGGTTCATCAAATCCATAAAAGCTGCTGGGGCATTTGTCAACCCGAATGACATCACCAAGAACTCATAATGCCTGTACCGAGTGTGGGAAGCTGTTTTAGGGACATTGGATGCCCTAATCCTCAACTGATGGTAGCTAGATCTCAAGTCAATCTTTGAAAATACCTTGGCACCCTAAAGCTGATCCAACAAATCATCAATCCTCAGCAATGGATACTTATTCTTGATTGTAACCTTGTTCAACTGCCGGTAATCAATACACATTCTCATCGATCCATCCTTCTTCTTAACAAACAACACCGGCGCACCCCAAGGAGAAACACTCGGCCTAATGAAACCCTTCTCAAGCAAGTCTTGCAACTGCTCCTTCAACTCTTTCAACTCAGGCGGGGCCATATGATACTGCGAGATAGAAATGGGCTGAGTGCCCGAAGCCAAATCAATGCAAAAGTCAATATCCCTGTCCGATGGCATACCCGATAGGTCTAAAGGAAATACCTCAGGAAACTCATGAACAATGGGCATAGAATCAATAGAAGGAACCTCAGCACTAGAATCACAAACATATGCCAAATAGGCCAAACACCCTTTCTCGACCATACGTCGAGCCTTCATATAAGATATAACACTATGGGTATAATGATTAGGAGTCCTTCTCCACTCTAAACGAGGTAAACTCGGTAAAGCTAAGGTCACAGTCTTGGCATGACAGTCCACGATAGCATGGTAAGGTGATGACCAGTCCATCCCTAATATGATATCAAAATCGACCATGTCCAAAAGAAGCAAATCTAAACGAGTCTCAAGACCTCCAATCACAACTATACATGAACGATGGACTCGATCTACCATAATAGAATCACCTACCAGCGTAGACAAATAAATAGGATCACTCAAAGAATCACTAGGCATGACCATATACGGTGCAAAATAAGATAACACATACAAGTATGTAGACCGTGGATCAAACAACACTGAAGCATCTCTATCACAAACCAGAACTGTACCTGTAATAACTGCATCTAAAGCCTCAGCCTCGGGCCTGGCTGGAAGAGCATAACATCGGGGTTGGGCCCCACCACCCTGAACTACATCTCTGGGACGGCCTGCTGCTGGCTGGCCTCCACCTCTAGCGGCCTTAGCTCCACCTCTAATATCTATACCTCTACCTCTAGCACCTCTACCCCCACCTCTAGCTGGCTGGGCGGGCTGTGGAACACTCGGTGCCTGAGCCATGGCACGGGAACCCTGATGCTGAGAGCTGCTCGATGCTCGAGGGCAATATCTAGCAATGTGCCTCGTGTCGCCACAAGTAAAACAAGACCTCGACTGCTGGGGCTGACGACCCTAGAAACTCTGAAGCGGCGGTGTACTGATAGGAGCTGGAGGTGCACTGTAGGTCTGGTGATCAGAATACTGCATCTGATAACCACGGCCACCTGAAGCACCGTGAGAAACCTGAAGTGCTGACTGAAAAGGTCTGGGAGGATGGACCCTACCATATGAATCCCTACCTTCAAATGAGGTGCCACTGAATCTATCTGAATGATGAGGCCTCTTATTCGACCCATGACTACCTCCCTGTCACAGAACCATCTCAACTCTCCGGGCCACATTGGCTGCCTCCTGGAAAGATATCTCACTCCCAGTCTCCCTAGCCATCTGAAGACGAATCGGCTGAATAAGTCCATCATTGAACCTCCTCTCTCTCTCTCTCTCTCTCTGTGAGAAGTATGACAAGAGCATGACGAGCTAGGTTGATGAATCTGGTCTCATACTGGAGTCATAGAACCCTGTTGGAGACGCTCAAACTGCCTCCGATAGGCCTCTCTCTAAGTGATGGGGAGAAACTTCTCCAAAAATAGCTGAGTAAACTGCTCCCAAGTCAAAGCTGGCGATCCGGCTAGTCGAGCCAAACGGAAATCCCTCCACCAAGTCTTGGCAGATCCCGACAAGCGAAAAGTGGCAAAATCGACCCCATTGGTCTCAACTATCCCCATGTTCCTGAGAAATTCATGACAGCAGTCTAGATAATCTTGGGGATCCTCAGTAGATGCACCGCTAAAAGTAGTAATGAAGATCTTGGTGAACCTATCCAGCCTCCACAAAGCATCGACAGACATAGCTGTTCCATCACCGGTCTGAGCTACCATACCTGGCTGAACTGCTCCAACTGGCTGAACTGCTTGAGTCTGAATCTGGGGAGCTACCTGCTTCGGAGAGCGAGTAGCAGGAGTCTGGGCTCTTCCTCCAGCCTGAGAGACGGCTGGTGCTATAGGAAGCAAGCCTACTCGGGTGACACTCTCCATGAGGCCCACTAGACGGACTAGAGCATCCTGAAGAACTAGGGTAGCAATATATCCCTCTGGGACCTGAGCGGGGCCCACCGGAACCATTGGGGCCTGAACCTCACCATCAAAGTCAACCTGAGGCTCCGCCGCTAGTGCTGCTGCTCGGGGCTGAGCTCTGCCCCTACCTCGGCCTCTAGCGCGGCCTCGGCCTCGCCATCTGCCTCTCGTGGGAGCTACTGCTGGGGGCACCGGCTCCTGGTCAGTAGATGAGAAAGTGCGTGTTCTCTCCATCTGCGAAAGAACAGAGTAAAATATCAATTAGCATTGAGAAACCAAACCGCACGACATGAGAGAATAAATGTAAAGTTATTCCTAACTCTGTAGTCTCTAGGGGATAATACAGACGTCTCTGTACCGATCCCTCAGACTCTACTAAGCTTGTTTGTGAACTCTGAGACCCATGTAACCTAGAGGTCTGATACCACCTTGTCACGACCCGGATTTCCCACCCTCAGAAGTCGTGATGGAGCCTACTAATATGAGCTAGGCAAGACAAACCTTTAATCTAATTACTTCATTAACTGATTATTTCTTTATAACAAATATAAGGCGATAACATGATAACAACGAAAATTCAAATTTAAGCGGAAGAAAACAAAAAAATATATGAAAATTGTATCTATTACAACTACTTAAGACTTAACCACCAAAAACCTGGTGTCACAATATCATAGACTGTCTAAGATTGCTACATACAATGTCTGAAGAAATAACAGTACACTGTTTTTGAATGGAAGGAAGATGAAACAGGAAATAGGGATAGAGGGAGACGCTAGGGCCTATGGACGCCTGCAGGTCTACCTTGGATCTCCGGGTGGAATGAAGTTAGCTTCCACACTACGGTCCAAAAGCTGCTCCGGGATCTGCACATAGTGCAGAGTGTAGTATTAGCACAACCGACCACATGTGTTGGTAAGTGTCTAGCCTAACCTCGGAGAAGTAGTGACGAGGCTAGGACTAGACCACCAAATAAACCAGTGCAGTTATGTAATATACAACGGAAAGTAAAGCAGGAATAACAAGTAAAGATGGGAGGGGGAAACATGCTTCGGAGAAAATAGGTAAAATAGAATATCAAGAGAACTATAAAGGAATCAAAATCCAACTACTAACAAGAATAAGGAAAACAAAGGAAGATTGCACTTTCTTTTCACATCTTGTTGCAGGCGTGCAACCCGATCCCGTTTCCTGTATCTCGTGGCAGGCGTGCCACCCGCTCCCATTTCATGTATCTCGTGGCAGGCGTGCCACCTGCTCCCATTTCATTTATCTCGTGGCAGGCGTGCCACCCGCTCCCATTTCATTTATCTTATGGTAGGCGTACCACCTGCTCCCATTTCATTTATCTCGTGGTTTCCATTTCATTATATCTTGTGGTAGGCGTACCACCCGCTCCCATTTAATTATATCTTGTGGTAGTTGTACCACCTGCTCCCATTTCATTATACCTTGCGATATGCGTACCACCCGCTCCCATTTCATTATATCTTGTGGTAGGCGTACCATCCGCTCCCATTTCATTATATCTTGTGGTAGGCATACCACCCGCTCCCAGTTACAAGCCAACAATAATCTCAAGGAATCCCGGCAAGGGAACAAGAGCAATATAACAACTTCCCGGCAAGGGAACAATAATATTTCAACAACATCCCAGCAAGGGAACAATAATATCAAAACAAACATCCCGGCAAGGGAACAATACTATCAATCAAACATCCCGGTGATAATAACATTTGAAGAACAATAAACCATAACGGAGTCATAACAATTATAATACAAGACTCACAGGCATGCTTGACACCAACGTATAGATACTCGTCACCATGCCTATATGTCGTACTCCACAATTAACATGTAGCAAATAAGACACAACTCCTAATCCCTTAAGCTAAGGTTAGACCAAACACTTACCTCGATGCCACGAACACAATTCACGATTCAACTATAGCTTTACCCCTTGACTCCACCACCAATTCGCTTGTATCTAGTCACAAGTTACTTAATTACATCAATAAATGCTAAATGAATCAACCCCAACGCATGAAAATGAGTTTTTCTAAAATTTTGCCCAAAAACTCAAAAATCGCCCCCGGGCCCACATGGTCAAAACCCGAGGTTCAAACCAAAATCCGATTACCCATTCTCCCACAAACCCAAATATATAATTTGTTTTGAAATCGGACCTCAAATCGAGGTCCAAATCCCCAATTTTTGAAATACCTAAGTTCTATCAAAACACCCAATTTTCCCCATGATTTGAAATCATATTAAAAGATATTAATGATTGAAGGAAATGAGTTAAAATTAACTTACAATTGATTTGGAAGAAGAATTGTTCTTGGAAAATCGCCCAAAGGAGTTTGTGTTGTGAAAAGATGTGAAAAATGAGTTTAAAATCGTCTAAGTATAAAAGTTGCAGGGCTCATATATGAGAATTGCGAACATGGGTTCGCAATTGCGAACCTCGACCTCTGCTAGCTTGGGAATTGTGAAACAGGGCTCGCATTTGCGAACCCTTCAGGGAAAACTGGACTTTCGCATTTGCGATCAACATGTTGCATTTGCGACTTGGGAATTGCGACCACAGCATCGCATTTGCGATCCCCGACCAAATGGGAAACTTCGCAATTGCAAAGATAATCTCGCATTTGCAAGAGGGATGGCCTAGGCTTTCTTCGCAATTGTGACAAGCCGCTCGCATTTGAGGCCTGCTATGCACAGCTGAAAACCTGCAATTTTCTAAGTTAAAAATCCACCTCGTGGCCTATCCAAAACTCACCCGAGCCCTCGGGGCTTCAAGCCAAATATACACACAACCTTAAAAATATCTCACGGACTTATTCGTGTACTCATATCACCAAAATAACATCAAAAACCTCGAATTAAACCTCAATATCAATGAAATTTCTCAAAACTTCTTTAAACATCAAATTTTGCATTTAAGGTCCGAATCACGTCAAACGGATTCCGTTTCTTACCAAACTTCATAGAATTATCTTAAATCATATATAAGACTTGTACCAGGTGCCAGCACCAAAATACGGGCCCGATACCAATACGTTCTAAACAAAATTCATTTCCAAATCCTCTAAGCAATTTCAGAAAATAATTTTCTTTAAAAATTCATTTCTCAGGCCTGGGACCTCGGAATTCGATTTTGGGCATACGCCCAAGTCCCATATTTTCCTACATACCCTCTGGGACCATCAAATTATGGGTCCGAGTCTGTTTACCCAAAACATTGACCGAAGTCAAATTAATTCATTTTATAGTCAAAATTTATTATTTTTCACAGATTTTCACATATAGGCTTTCCGGCTACGCTCTCGGACAACACACGCAAATCAAGGTGATGCTAAAAGAGGTTTATAAGGCCCTGGAATGTGGAATTTCATTTTTAAACAAGTGATGACCTTTCGGGTCATCACAATTAGGATCTTTAGGTGCCATCTATTAAAAAAAGTAAAAGATACAAAAATAACATCAGGACATTATCAAAAAAATCAATTAAACCTTCAACTCTAAGAAGGCTGAAGTTTACCAGTTACAAACAATCAGCTCGAGAGCTGAAGTTCGATAATTACAAAGTTCACCAGTTACAAAATAAAAACTTCAGCTTTAAAGCTGAAGTTCACCAGTTACAAAAACAAAAACTTCAGCTCTAAATTTGAAGTTCACCAGTTACAAAATAAAACATTCAGCAAAAAACATGTTGTAGTTTTTCGAAAATAAAACACAAATTTAAATCCAAAAATAATGCTGAAGTTCATACAAATATATTACAAAAAAACACAAAACATGAAACAAAACTTCAACTCCTATCTAAGGTATCATTGAAGTATTGTAAACTTCACACTTTAATAGTATCATCTATTTAACTCTCAAATTTTTCAAAAATTTCGACGTCTAATCACTGATGAATTTATAGAATTTTCATCAACAACACAAACACACGTTCAAAAAACCTAAAAACACAATCGTAAAAGTAAAACTATTGAATTTATCAAACTAAACCCTAAGAAACTATTTTATCATAAATACATGACTATCAAAACCAAAACAAGAAATTAAATCGTAAAAATTAATACTAAAATAAAACCCAAAAAGTTAATGCAGTGTACGTGTGATTAAATCGTAATGTTATTGGGGAACAATAACAACGACGACTAGCAGTTGAAAAATCAACAACAACGACGAAAATTGTTTTAATTTCAGAGTAGAACAAATCAAAAATGTGAATAAAAGGAGAGAGAGACAGAGACAGTAGAGGACTAGCGTATACTTGGAGAGAAAGTAGTCTTTTAATAAAGAAGGGCGAAATAGTCTTTTTAAAAGGATTTTAACAAAAAAATTAGTACGGGTGCAAACAGAAAAACAAAGCGGCTACACATTAAAAAGGGATGCCTAAATAAGGCGCCCCATGCAATTTTTACCAATGAAAAGAGAAGGAATAACATCCTAGGCCCAAATTCCAAAGACGATTTACTTCGGGTGGTAAATTAACAGGAATGGCACATTAAGGGGATAATCTTAGCTGAGTGTCTCCGTAATTGATATTGTTTAAAAATTAGTCTCGGACTGGCGCGTACAGTTATTGCTATTCGGGGATTCTCTACTGGATTGGTAGAGTTTATGCTATATGTATTCCTATTTTCTATTAAATTGTTTATCAAAATCTACAAGGTTGACATGATTTTGTGCTAGTTCAATTGTCCACTAAACTCTACTAGATTGATATAACTTTGTGTTATTTGTATTTTATCTATTTATTAAATTGTTCACAACTTTACCCCATTAGCATGATTTTGTACATCAAACTTTACCAGACTGTCATAACTTTGTGTTATCTGCAATCGACCTATTTGTTAAACTATTCATTAAAATCTACATAATAGGCGTAATTTATCTATGTTGTTCGATAAATATTTTTTGAAAAATGCAATTTGATACATAACAGTATGACAAAATGGTAGAACTTTTATCTATAAATATTATATTACAATATTGTCACGACCCAAAATCCACTATAGGTCGTGATGGCACCTAACGCCACCGTCACGCAAGCCAACGGTGATTACCTAACTTGGTTACTCATTTCATTATCTTTAAAATCATAAATCCCATTAAATAAATAGAGGGAAATATGGTAGTCGTAGAACACCCATGATTTTTATTTTTTCAATTTCCGTATAAGATATGAATTATAAGGTGAAATGATAGTAATTACGTGAATGACAATAATAACATCCAAGCAGAACCCCCAAAACCCGGTGTCACAAGTGCATGAGCATCTACTAGTAAATATAATAAAATACAACATCTGTCTGGCATACAAGTTAGATAGGAGAATGTAAATAACTTTGATGGAGACTCTATATGCTGCGGGTCATAACATGTAATGCAGCTCACCGTAAGTCCCCACAATAGCCACGCCTTTATGCCTCAAGACCACCAGACACACACACACACACACACACATATATATATATATACCTACACAATAAGTGCAACAAGTGTAGCATGAGTACGTAAATCAACACGTACCCAGTAAGTATCTAGCATAACCATGGAGAAGTAGTGACGAGGGGTCGACATCGATACTTATTAGTACTCCAATAAATTAAATACAGTAGAAAGTAAACAAATATGAGGCAGGATAAATAAACAGTATAAACAAATATAGGTACATGGTATAATTCTCCTCTAAAGAGTAAACTCAAGCTCTCAATTATCGATAACCTCCTCAACCAGAGTATATAAGTAAAATGGTCCTCTACCAGATAGGTCGTTAAAACTCAAATCAGGAAAATTCACTTATACAATGCTTCTTGTCAAATATTATGCACGACGCTACCGAGGGGAGCGACTCAATCCCATAAGAGTATTTCATGAAGCTGTAGAGGCGAACGACCTGATCCTATAAGAGTATTTATAGAAATGTCGAGGCGAACGACCCAATCCCATAAGAGTATAATGCAACCGAGGCGAGCAGCCTGATCCTATAAGAATATGATATTGCCGAGGCGAATGGCCCGATCCAATATGAATATGATACTGCCGAGGCGAATGGCCCGATCCCATAAGAACATGATACTGCTGAGGCAAACGGCCCGATCCATAAGAATGTAGTACATAATCCTGCCGAGGTGAACGACCCGATCCCATTAGAGTATGATGCTTTAACAGGTCACCCCACTCATGAACGTAGGAGAAATTCAAAAGGGGAGCACAATTATTCTGTGGCTAAATCAAGTAGCTCGTTAAATCTCTACAATAGCGAGTCTATCACTATACTCAAGTCTAGTCTTAGGTCGTAACGTATAACAAAAGAATTCAATAGGTAGGATAACTCAAATAGTATAATTAAAGCATGGCGTAAATCCTAGTCTACCGGGACATAATTAGGAATTCTAGCATGCGCACGGACACTCGTCACCTCATATGTACGCCGCTCCCACAACATGTAGCATATAACAAGATTAATACCTACGGGGTAATTTCTCCCTCACAAGGTTAGATAAGTGACTTACCTCGCTTTGAAGTTCCATAACATGGCCCAATGCCTCTCTAACTCCTCGACTCAAAACCAAACGATCCAAAAATTGTCAAACAATGGGAAAATCAATCAAAATATACTTTAATGCTTATAATTAATCAATTTAAAACAATTACCAACTCCGCTTGAAAAGTCAAAAAAGTAAACCATCGGGATACGTGCCTTGATTCCAAATTTTTTGAAGAGAAACTTACCCGCAATATCACGAACTCAAATATATAATTTATTCCAAATTCTATGTCCAATTTCGTGGTCAAATTCCAAAAATACGATTTCTAGGTTTTTCTTCCAAAATCCCATAATTTTGTCATGTTAAATTCTTATAGAATGCACGTAAATTAACTTACAATATGTTGGAATTACTTACCTTGCAATAGATGATGAAAATCTTGCCTTCAAGAGCTCAAAAAATTGCCCAACCAATTGAAAATGTGAGAGAAATGGGCTAAGCCCCGAAATGAGGCCTTAGTAATAGGATCATATCGCAAATGCAAAGATCGCAAATGCAAAACAGGCATCCAAATGCGAAGGTTGACCAACACTGCCGGAGTCGCAAATGCAACTAGAACCTCGCAAATGCGGAGGCTGTCTCAATCGCAATTGTGATTAAATTGTTAGAAATTGCGAACTTCCCTGCCGCAGCCCATCTTCGCAAATGCGAGAGTTATCTCGCAAATGCGATAAAACTCGTAAATGCGAGAACAATGCACCAGAACTAGCTGAACCTCTAGACACTCCTCCAGAACGCATCCAAAATACATTCAATCCCTCAAGTCTCCAAACTAAACATCCATACAAGTCTAACGTGAACTTGATCGCGCGATCAAAACACCAAAATAACCTCCAGAATAACGAATCAGACGCCAAAACGCATAAAAACACCATGAATTTCAATATCTTCTAAAATTGCAACTAATTGCCTGAACCACATCAAATCAACTCCGAATGACACTAAATTTTGCAAGCAAGTTCCAAATGACCAAACGGACCTATTCCAAGTCCAGAACCCAGAATCCAAACCGGATTGCCTCTAAGTCAAACATGGTCAAACTTAGGAAAAATTCTAAACTTTCAAATATTCAAACTTAGACGAATGTGTCTGATTAATACTTAAACATCCCAGGATGACGCCAAATGTTACGCACAAGTCTCAAATCATGATACGAACCTATTCCAAGGTTCGGAACCCCAAACGGACATCGATAACACCAAACTTCAAACCAAACTTAGATAATTCTAAAACTTTCAAAATGCCAACTTTCCTCAAGAAGTGTCGAAATGCTCCTGGGCCACCCGCTACTCAACCCAAACATACGCCCAAGTACGAAATCATCATACGAACATATTGGAACCTTCAAATCTCGTTTACCAAAAGTCTAACCTTAGTCAACTCTTCCAACTTAAAGCTTCTAAATTGAGAATTTTCCTTCCAAAACAACTCCAAACTTCTCAAGATTCAATTTCGACCGTACATACAAGTCATAATACATAAAGTGAAGCTACTCAAAGCCCCAAACCGTCAAATGATGCGCTAGAGCTCAAAATATCCGATAGGGTCATTATATTCTCCCCCACTTAAATATGCGTTCATCCTTGAACGTGCTAAGAACTGCTCCGAAGTTGCCTCAAAATCACTGATTAAACCCTTGTGCACCTACCCATGCCACCACAACCTAGGTCAATACTTTAGTTCGATCCAGACTAAAGATTCTCCCCTTTATTTAGCCAACAAGCCTTAGGACAAATTCTAACCTCCGAATTTCTTGACAAGACCTGATTATAACATACGAATACCTTATCAATCACCACACTCTGAACCCACACATGATCATGCACCCATGCCGACATCACACAATGCACCACATAACTCATTTTCCCATGGTAACCTTCTCCAAGCACAACAACTGCAAATTTACTGACCTAATGCCCCTAATATACCTCATAACCTATACAAGCCTAGTTTCAACCCTTATGATACTACAACGATGAAAGAGATGTGCAGGAACTCATAACCACCCATTAAATCAATAACTCACGGAGTTCCTCCGCTTGACAAGAATCATTACCTTATTCTGAAAGGAATAGTGACATTTTCTCTTTAATATACCTTACATAAATCTGATTGCATCGATATTAGGTCCAGTAACCTCGTCTCATCAAGTACAAGCTGCTCAGGCAATAAGCCACCTCAAACACTAATCAAGATCTCATATGATGCCATCAATGCGCCAACAAGATACAACTTGAATATGACACATATGGAGGAACGAACTTTGGAAAAGAACTACACAACCCGCATAACGAATAAAGCAGCCAAAAAGATGCTATGAACCTTTCTCAGAGAATGAGAAACAAAATACACATAAATAAATATAGGAAACCATACTCAACATCTCACTATTGCGGCATGCAACCTGATCCACACATGATACCATTGAGGCTTGCAACTAGATCCAAACAATATACCTGTGGCAGCGTGTCACCCGATCCACACATAATAATAAATTAGGAAATACCCATCAAGCCATAATGCTTATACCTACGAAATACCTGACTGTTGGCCACAAGCACGCCAAGTGCATAAATATGACTTTAAGGAGACGGATAGCGCCATGTGACAAAACTCGAGCTCAACTAAGGTGAAATAATGACAAGCTACATAAGACCACAACACATGCGCGAATAATCAAGCCGTCTCATAACCCACATGGCATAATATGGTATTACATAGGATAGCTGACGACAGGAGTAACATCCATCACCCGAAGACTCCTCCATAAACAGTGCTATGCTGAATGAGCACATTCGATCTGACATAGAGCGAGCATACATTAACATTAGATCTACTAGCAGACCTTAAACCGATTCCAATCATACCATACAGGGCCAATAACTTTCCAAGAATCCACAATGACTCTATTCATGACACATAAGGGTAACTGCCAAATCCGGAGCAAACCCTCACAGTCTACAACCAAAGAAATAGAGTGCCTCTTAGCCATAATCTCTCCCATTTGTAACTGTATCAAAATCTCCATACCTTATTTAATTTTCCAACAATCGGATGACTAACACATCACACTTGTACGATCTTCCCGTGGGATATTATCCCATGACCTTCTGCACCAGGTAGTAAAATCTTAACGTTAATGGCCATCGACCATGTTATTTCTATAATACTAGCTAGCATCCGCATTTAAATACCCAACACTCCTACCACAAAACAGACCATCCTCAGGCTGCCTGAAAATAGTGCTAGCATACTCTGAACATATGAAATCCTCCCCCCCTGCTCCTCCGAGCTCGTGACATTCTTATCAAAACCGAACCACAACTTTGATCATCAACTTCCAATTTCCATACCGCTCACTTCACTTATCATGCCGCTACGCGAGAGTACAAGAATTTTATTATAATCTCCTGAACCATCAGTAGAGTTAACATTTCATTGGCTCGAAACCTTTCACTTAAATCATCGCAGAAGAAGAATCGTCCCCCATAACCAACTCCCCATAACTTCATAAAATGCAAATCTCGAGTTATGGTCTAAACCACCATGACTCTTACGGGATCCATCTACAAATATAACAAACCCTCATAAGCAAATACGTCCAATCAATAGAATTATGGTGGCTGTCAAGTCCGCTATTACTGCCACGAATCACTTGTATATCTTAACATATAGAAGGAACTGATCATTTCCTTAACCATGATGATTCAACCCATCACTAACTGACCCAACTGCTTCTGATTTACTCTTGACTTGACTTCGAAATAATAATAGCTCCCTTCAAATACATAACAGACCTCAAATAATACTCACCTCGAGTGACCCTAAATCACGAGACCACATCGTCTCAACATCCATAAGCCATTTTATACTCTCTTCATGCACTAAATAGTATCTCTCATTGATACACCATGCTAATTAGATTTTCTGAGAATCTGAAGTTGTTTCTCCTACTTCTCTAACACCATACTGCAGACTTGATGATAGCAAAGAATACTTCAAGTACCCTTCACACTCTGCTGCAAAACCCAGTCTTCAGCCACATAACAAACCTGAAAAATCCTTAAGCACCACACCTTAAATCTTGAATCCACTACGACCAATACTGAGGGTCGCCCACTTTAATACGGTTTCGATTATTTAACCAAATAACTAGTGTTCTGCTAGAACCTGCGCACTCCCATAAAGCAAACTGATGAATCTTTTTCCTTGCCTATCATATCCACAAAAGCGTACTCGCACCTGCACACGAATCAATAAGGAGAAATATAACTCATATACGTCATACTTCCTTATCTAAAATTTCTCATCTTTTTGATCACTACTAATCCACCAATACACCGATAACCCGAAACCATACAGGCATACAGCCACGTGACTTACTTATAGAAGGTGGGATCCCCCATTTAATTTTACACTATAATCACATAGATCCGGACCCCACAACGACCACTTCTTCCTAGTTACCATGATCCCACGCAGTTGCTCAGCCAAATTTCTCATAAGTTCTTGTTGGACTAGTTGTAACACATCCTGAATTATCCTTCACAACCGTACACTCGACCTTCTAACTGTCGTATCATCTTCTTCAAGCGATCCAAGCTCACCTTGAAGTACATTCATCCCATGTCGGGCAGAAAGTAGAACTCTTCGAATAAACCTTATCAAAAATAATGCAAGCGCTAATCTGCTCATAGGAGATAGCCCACCTGTGTACACTCATGTCGACCCCCTCTAACTTCATTGCTATAGTTGCATCGATCATGAAATAAACTAACCTCCCTGGGTGCTACGCCATCCGTAAGAATCCCTTTATTCATTAACATCACCTGAAGGTCCAATAATATGTTATCAAGCTCTTCTCGCCACATTCAAAATTTCCTAGGCATAGAAATCACCTCAGAGATCATCTCTTTTGAGCCATCAACACTGGAAATGCCGATTCGATCCTAAAGTCGCAGCACACAACCATCTTTGATAACTTCTTCTTAGGTTCCATCTCGCGACACAGTGCCCAGAGGCAAAAAAATGAAGATCAACATGTCGATGAGCCTTAATGCATTCAATCAAGGATGGTGACACCATAATATTAAAAAGAGTCCCCAAACTCGAAAGTATCAATTCTCAACCATAGCCAACACAAACACTAGGTTGAAATGACAGAACACCCCTCCATGCGGCGAAGACAATAGCCCATTTGAAAATGCAGGTAAAAATATCCCTCACAACATTTGCGGTACCATTACAACTCCTCAATGCATAATTGATATCCAACACTCCACATCGTATAAGAATGAATAGAAAGGAAATGAAGGCATAAGTCTCAATGGAATCAAATCGCACAACGAGGGATCGAGAAGGGAAGTGCTACTAACAACCATGTAGCCTCTCAAAGATAAGTACAGACGTCTCCGTACCGATTCTCAAGACTCTACTAGACTTGCTCATGACTCGTGAGACCTAAGTTAACCTAACGCCTGATACCAAGCAGTTACGACCCAAAATCCACTATAGGCCGTGATAGCGCCTAACGCCTCTGTCAGACAAGCTAGCGGTGATTAACCAACTTAGTTATTCATTTCATTATCTTTAAAATCATAAATCCCGTTAAATAAATAGAGTGAAATCTGGTACTCGTAGAACACCCATGATTTTTATTTTTCCAATTTCCGTATAATATTAGAATTACAAGGTAAAATGATAATGATAACGTGAACTACAATAACGAACATCCAGTCGGAACCCCCAAAACCCGATGTTACAAGTGCATGAGCATCTACTAGGAAATATAATAAAATATAACATCTGTCTGGAATACAAGTTAGACAAGAGAATGTAAATAACTCTGATGGAGACTGTGTATGCTACGGGTCGTACCATGTAATGCAGCTCACCATAAGTCTCCACAATAGCTGCAACTTTGTGCCTCAAGACCACCAGACATATATATATATACACACCTACACGATAAGTGAAACTGTAGCATGAGTACATAAATCAACACGTACCAGTAAGTATCTATCCTAACCCGGAGAAGTAGTAATGAGTGGTCGACATCGACACTTACTAGTGATCTAATAAATTAAATACAGTACGAAGTAAGCAAATATAAGGTAAGGTAAATAAATAGTATAAACAAATATAGGTACGTGGTACAATCCTCCGCTCAACGGTAAACTCAAGCTCTCAATTATCGCTCACCTCCTCAACTAGAGTATATAAATAAAATGGTCCCCCACTAGATAGGTCGTCAAAACTCAAATCAGGAAAACTCACTTATACAATGACTTCTCTTTAAATATTACGCCCGACAGTGTCAAGGCGAATGACCCGATCCCATAAGAGTGTTTCATGAAGCTGCTGAGGTGAATGGCCTGATCCAATAAGAGTATTTATATAAATTCCAAGTAGAATGAACCGATCCTATAAGAGTATGATGCTACCGAGGCGAGCGGCCGAGGCGAAAGGCCCGATCCCATAAGAATATAATACTATAGACCCGAACGGCTCGATCCCATAAGAATATGGTACTCTCGAGGCAACGGCTCGGTACCATTAGGGTATTAAGTTTTAACGGGTCCTTGACCCCACTCACGAATAAACGTGTGAGTTATAAAATTTAAGGAAGCTTTTCGAAGAAAACGCACAATGCGGGAGAAATTCAGAAGGGGAGCACAATTATTCCGTGGCTAAGTCAAGTAGCTCGACAAATATCTACAATAGCGAGTCTATCACTCTACACAAGCCTAGTCTCAGGTTATAGCGCGTAACAAAGGAATTCAACAGGCAAGGATAACTCAAATAGTACAATTAAAGCATGGTGTGAATCCTAGTCTACCCTGACATAATCAGGAATTCTAGCATATGCACGGACACTCCTCACCTCATTCATACGGCGTTCCCACAACATGTAGCATATAAGAAGAATAAAACCTATGAGGGCAATTTCCCCTTCACAAGTTTAGAAAGGAGGCTTACCTCGCTCCGAAGTTCCATAACCGACTCCAATGCCTCTCTAACTTCTCGACTTAAAGCTAAACAATTCGAAACTAGTCAAATATTGGGCAAATCAATCAAAATACACTCCAATACTTATAATTAATCAATTTATAACAATTCCTAACTCCACTCAAAAAGTCTATAAAGTCAACCCTCGGGCCCACGTGCCTGAATTCCGAAGGTGTTTGAAGATAAACTTTACCCGTAACATCACGAACTCAAATGTATGATTTCTTCCAAATTCCATGTCCAATTTTGTGGTTAAAATCCAAAAAAATCGATTTCTAGGTTTTTCTTCAAAAATCCCACAATTTTCCTAATTTTGTAATGTTAAATCCTTATAGCACCCATTTAATTAACTTACAATATGTGGGAATTACTAGACTCGTAATAGATGATTGAAACCTTGCCTCCAAGAGCTCGAAAAATCGCCCAACCAAATGCAAATGCGAGAGAAATGGGCTAAGCCCCGAAATAAGGCCTTAATAACAGCCTCAAATGTTGCATTTGCGATACGAGGCTCGCAAATGCAAAGATTGAAAATGCAAAACAGGCATCGCAAATGCGAAGGCTGACCAACTGCCGCGCCCTCTTTTTCTCGCGAAATCGGGTTCATGACATTTGGAGGGACAACTCGTTCCTTTTGGGAACTGGGTTTTGTGTTTGAAGAGTTGTCACCTAATGATTAAGGTGCATTAGGACACTAACAGAAATTCAATTCTAAATCATTTGAATAACCAGAGATTGGGTAAGGGCTTGAAATTATCCTAAGGAAAAGGTGTTAGGCACCCCTCAGGATCCATTAGTGGGGTTCCCGGCCAGACAATTATTATGAATTCAGGGTGCAATTAACATATAGGCAAATAGGGCTCAAATAAGAGGGGATTTCAACACATAAAAGGAAGAACGTTTTTAAAGAAGCGTTTTAAAAAAAAAGAAAGAAAGAGTTTGCAAGTAAAAGAAAGGGGTCATAGGTTTATATTTAATATAGATCACCCCACACAATGTCCGGTAATCACTCCTCAATGAGGGGCTACACGTGACATTATCACGTGGTCATCATATCCATATCTACCCTTCCCACCCCGTTAAGGTATTAAAGCGCGGATTGGTCTCGATTACTTATTGCATGCTATTACCCGTCTCATTCCTATCAGTCCCGAAGGCACTTAAGACTACTAATTCTAAAAGGGAGGGATATTAGGCTGACTTGAGGTTTCAAAGGTAAAAATCTAAAGCGGTATACAAAACATAGAGAAGACTGCACGTCAAAGGGGAAGCACATAACACAAAAGACTCAAGTATACCTCCTCAAACAAAAACACATAACTAGCATGACTTGCACATACTTTTTGGGTCTGATTAAAGCACATAAAGATGAAGGAAGTTAATTATTGAGGTAGTTTAGTTTATTACATAACTCAGTTAAGAAATTCGAATCAAGCTTGCTATCGTGCCCCCTTTTTCTCGTGAAATCGGGTTTAAGATATTTGGAGGGACAACTCATTCCTTTTGGGAACTTGGTTTGCATTTGAAGAGTCGCCACCTAATGCTTAAGGTGCATTAGGACACCAATGGGCTTGATTTGAATAACCAGAGATAGGGTAAGGGCTTGAAATTATTCTAAGGGGAAGGTGTTAGGCACCCCTCAGAATCCACTAGTATGGTTCCAGGGCAGACATTTACTGTGAATTCGGGTGCAATTAACATAAAAGCAAATAAGGCTCAAATAAGATGGGATTTCAATACATAATGGTTTGAAAGTAAATAAATTTGAAAGAACGAGCAAAGAGTTGATTTTTAAATAAAGAGTTACAATGCTAAAAAAGAATAAAGGGGGGTCCTAGGTTTATTAAAAATATGGATCACCCCACACAATGTCCGGTAATCACTCCTCAATGAAGGGCTACACGTGACATTATCGTGTGGTCATTATATCTATATCTACCCTTCCCACCCCGTTAAGGTATTAAAGTGCGGATTGGTCTCGATTACTCATTGCATGCTATTACCCATCACATTCCTATCAGTCTCGGAGGCACTTAAGACTACTAATCCTAAAAGGGAGGGATATTAGGCTTATTTGAAGTTTCAAAGGTAAAACTCTAAAATGACATACAAAAAACACATATTGCATATTAAAGGGGAAACACATAAGCATATAGGCTCAAGTATACCTCCTCAAATAAAACACATAAAATAACATGTCTTACACATACTGCTTAGGTCTAATTTAAACTATCGAAGATGAGGGAGATTAATTATTGATGCAGAGTTTATTACATAACTCAGATAAGAAGTCTGAATCAGGCCTGCCTGCTGGTTGTAGCGATTAACAAAGCGGATTCAATTTGCAGTTATTACTCTAAGGCTTGCCTAAATGTTTAGGCGGGGTCTTATAGGCATTCTTGCTAAACCTTGTTAAGCAAGGGAATTAGGTTATTAAAAGAGGTTCAGAATGTATAAAATTAAACATTAAACCGGTTACAGGTTCTATAGGCGATAATATCTACTATAACTGATTTTAGTTCCTAGGAGCATGAAATCTAACATTGAATGTGAATAAAACGAATCAGAATTATTTAGAAACCCCTATAGGCATGATTTCTATATGTAGTGAATATGCAGAATTTAAAACACCCTATAGGCATGGTTTCTAGGTGAAGTTTTGAATATGCAGAAAAAAGTACCCTATAGGCATGTTTTCTAAATGAAGTTTGCATATGCATAATTTAAAACACCTTATAGGCATGTTTTCTAAATGAAGTTTGAATATGCAGAATTTAAAACGTCCTATAGGCATATTTTCTACCCTTGCATGCATATTACCCAACTCTTTCTACTAGCCAGACCCAAATATTTATTACAACTTATTACAAACCAGAATAATAAATTACATCAGAAAAGTACAACCAGAGGAAGCCTGGTTCTTGATTCTTGAATTCCTTTCTGAGTTATGAGATAAACCAACTCAAAGACCATTGATCCAAAGCCTTTCTTCAGACTTGAGTGTGTCAGAGTTCCCTAACGGCCTCAATAGGACCCCGGGCGGTGCTTATACCCAAGTTTCATAAGCAGAATAGGGACAAGTGCAGTGTGGAAGTGCCAGCCCTCATGTGTCCGAGTTTAGAGGGAGCTCATGGGTCCTAAGGCAAGGCTCACAAGAGGGGGGCAAAACTTAAGTCTAAGAGAGAGTGAAAGTGCAGAAACAGAGCTTTACGAACTAAGGAAGGAAAGAGGTGCTGGGAAACAGTTACAGAGTTGATAATTTCAGACAAAAGGGGTTCAGGGGTTGGGAATTTATTGCGAAGAGCCTATGTACTTAGGCAAGGGTTAGCTTTTGGCATGCACAACAATAGAAGATGTTGGCATGCCTATAAGCCTACCAGAACACACAACATCAGAGAGAGACATAGAGGTTATGATCCCAGGGGAACAAATTCGAGTTATGGACAGCAATGTTCCATACTGCCATGCATCAAACAAACCATAAGTATCAAAAACATCGGGGTAGGGGTTTAGGGTTCATAATACATAGATTCAGAATAGGAAGAAAGAAATTACAGTATGCTAAAATAAAGTACTGAATTAAATACAAGCTGTAGGCAGACAAGAATGCAAGAACATTAAGTAACCATGTTGTTGTCGATGCTGAAAACTTAATTAGGACATACCAGTTCAAAGAAGCAAAACGTAGTAAAGAAAGGTAGCAGGATTTTTGAAATATAGCTTTGGCTTTCAGCCAACTAAATAGGCCACAATAGAAGTAGTGAAGCAAGAGAGAATGTTTTGAGTGTAAGTGAGTCCAGAACTAAGAGTGTTCCGTTTTTTGCTAATGAAAGAGCAAAGTACTTATAGTTTGAAAACAAGTAGAAAATAAGGCAAGAATTATAGTTTAGCAGTAATTACGGAACTATGTACTAATTAAAATCAAATCAATATAAGTACTTCCTTTAATTAAGGAGTTAAGTTTAAACGGTAATAGACAGGAAACATTTAAGGAAAGAAATCAAGTAGAGCATCATGTGCAGAATAGACAATTAGGGGCAAGTACATAGAGGTTCAATTTAGGGAACAACTAATGAAGAATCATTGAAATACTCTATTAATCCAAATAAGGTATGAAGACAAAATAAATCTGCAGAATATGGAGATAATCGAAAATCAGTACATAGTAAATCAGGGAATCATGGATTTCGAAATCACTAATTTAAGGAGAGTAACATGGGTTCCCATGAGTAAGCAAATAAACCAAGTTAAAATAGGATAATCGAAAGTCGAAGGAAAGTTTTCAAATCAAGCCCAGAAACAAGGAGCTCAAAGTCAATCAAAAAGAGAACCATGAGTCCTGTTTTAGCATATAAATATAGTGCGCAAAATGTTAGGCATATGAGGCTAAACAATGGCAAAGAGAAGCAGCATACAATAACAATAACAAAGTTAGTAGACAGTGAACTATTGAAACATGGTAGTCACATAGATCAACTTCATTAGCTTAGTGATAGAGAAAAGAGAGAGTATCAGAAGCATGCAAAAGGGTAAAGTAAAAAAAGCCCTTTCTAAAAAGTATAGTCTAGTTTCAATGAATGCAAGAAACCAAATCACACAAAGAAACAGATGCTGAAACAAAAAAGATTTCGAATCCAAACGAGCAACTTCAAACAGGTGAAACAACTTCATAAGCTCGAATATGCCCCAAAGAAATTAGGGTTTTGAAACCAATCGGATTCAGAGATGATGAACAAGTAAATCACACAGCAAATGGTCTCAGAACTCGAATGAACCCAAAATTTTAGGGTTTTACCACCAATCGAGTCTAGAGATGAAAAACAAATAAATCAAACAAATACTAACAAAAATAGAATCGGAAACCTCGAAAGGAGTTAAGGCCCTTAACAAGAAAACTCAAGTAGAAGAATGGCATAAGGAAACACATCAAAACGTGTTAAACAACTTAACAGAAAACCTAATCGGAAAGGATAAAGGTTTTGAAGGTAGAGTCTTAGAAGAAACTTTGAGGAAAAAATGTTTAAAAGTTTAGAGCAAACATAGATCTAAAACAGATCTAAAAGAAATCGGAAGAACCTTAAAGGTTACGGTTTCAGAAGAACCCCAAATGGTGAGAAAGGCTTTGAAGACCATCGATCTAAGCAGGAGAGTCAAGAATCAGACTTGAATAGCCATAGCTCGCCGGTGGAAGATCAGAGATGACAGGAGAACAACCATAAACTGAAATCGACCCAGGTCTGAACCAAGTTATTTCACGATTTGTCCTTGAAACCACAATAATCGGGCACGTAGAGGCCAAAGGAGGTGGATACAAGCCTCCAATGGTTTTGGAAGCCATGGATTTGGGAGGTTTTTTGGTGGTAGTTGAGGGTGGCGGCTAGGGTTTGAGAGGGGTTTGAGAGACGATTGAGAGAGAAGGGGGATTCAGAGGTGGCTGTAGGTAAGAAATGGTTAGGGTTTGGGGGTAGTTGGGAATTAATTTAGGAAAGGATTAATGTGAATTGTTGATCTAAGCGATCAACGACTGGGATTAAACGGGAATCCGGGCGGGTTAATGTGAGTCGTTGACTCAATATTGTTTAAATAGCCACCTTTCCCTCTTTGATTTATAAAAAATAGTAAAATAATTTCTATAAATAAATTAAAGGTACTAAAATGACTAATAGTATATAATTATCAAATTAAAATACTGGACTTAATTTTTATAAATATAAACGTAATTAAATCTAAAAAGCGGCTAATATTGCAATTATATGCACTTTAGCTTTAAACAATACTAGATAAATTTGTAAAAATTATATTAGCTATATTTTAGCATAAATATGAAAATCCAATAATTGAGTCACCAAAATGATAATTTTGGGAATAATTATTGTTTTTTTGGATAAAATAGGGCAATAATTTTTTTTTAAAATCTTTAAAAAATTAAGAAAACATAATAAAATATTTGGACATGCTTATATATGCATACATATGTTATTTGAAAGTATTTTGCATGTTAAAAATATACATGAAAAAATTAGGTATCAACAGTTGTCCCTCTTTACCCAGGAATGATGGAAGAATTGTTGGGTAAATATATGATGGCAAATTTTGACCGAAAGAAATAGTCGAAGAGGTTTAGGCCGCGCCCTTGCTTTTGAGCTGCCTACATATCCATGATCTTATAGGAATCAGGCCATATGTAGTACAGGATCCGTCGACAGAGTATGCCGATGGAGACTTTCGAGAACGGACGCAATACTCAGGGCGGGGGAATGGTTAAGGTTTGTCATGGTTGCGGGAACTGGAGCGGAATCACTCCTGCTGAGATGGTCGTTGCTCGCCGGTTTACTTGCAAATAAGCAATACAAGCATATAATGTGCATAAATTTAAACATGATGCAAATTCCCGTTGGACCATGAGGATTGTCTTCGGACGGTTAGAATGACGTCCTTAGACCATGATGTCCTGGGCAATGAAGCGTATAATAAAGGATTCGCTGGCCATGAAATGATGCTCTCGGGCTATGAGGATGACGCCTCCGAACCATGATGCCTTTGAATAATGATATGCAAAAGATTATAAGGGGTCCTCAGGCCATGGCATGGTGTTCTCGGGCTATGAAAATGGTGCCTCCGAACAATGACGCCTTTGGACAATTTGGAAATCTTTCAGCCTATGTAGATACAATATGTGGCGATCTTTCAGCCATGCAATGCAGTATGGGGAGATCTTTCAGCCATGCAGATGCAGTATGAGGCGATCTTTCAGCCATGTAAATGTAGGAGGTGGTGACTTTCATCCATGCAATGCAGTATGGGGCGATCTTTTAGCCATGCAGATGCAGTATAAGGCGATCTTTCAGCCATGCAGATGTAGTATGAGGCGATCTTTCAACCATGTAGATGCAGTATAAGATGATCTTTCAGCCATGGAGATGCAGTATAAGGTAGCAATCTTTCAGCCATGGAAATGTAAATAAGGTGGCGATCTTTCAGTCGTGCAAATGTAAATAAGGTGGCAATCTTTCAGCCATGCAAATGTAGAGGTGGTGATCTTTCAGCCATGCAAACGTAGATAAGGTGGCGATCTTTCAGCAATGCAAATGTAAATAAGGTGGCGATCTTTCAGCCATGCAAATGTAAATAAGGTGGCGATCTTTCAGCCGTGCAATGGAGATGAAGGTAGAGCTTAACCTCGGAAGGCAAAATGGTAGCCTTATGTAACGCAAAAATGCAGATGGAGGTAGAGCTTAACCTCGGAAGGCAGAATGGTAGCCTTATGCAATGCAGCAAATGCAGATAGAGACAACATTTAGTCTCGGAAGGCAGAATGGTAGCCTTATGCAATGCAGAAATGCAGATAGAGGTAGAGTTTAACCTCAGAAGGCAGAATAGTAGACTTATGCAAAAAATAAGATAGCAAATGGTAATAGAGCTTTCTTAGCTGATAGCAGATTGCGATATTGTGACTGCTAGGAATATTGTGCCTGTTGGGGTCACTGTTGTGTGCGGATAGCAACTATGAGTAAGTGCAACGGTTCTGAGAGTTGTATTCCTGAACAATGTTTGTCTCGTGAGTGTATAGTATATTTGATGATTTTGCAATTCAAGTGCCTGCATCCAAAGAAAAATCATGAGTTTTGTAAAAGGGGGGAGGGGGGCGCTTAGTTCGTATCCCCCACTGGCTCTGCTTGACCTGCTCGGCTTTGATATGGTGATACTGTATGTATCATTGGTGTAGCATTGCTAAACAAGGCGGTTTCAGTAATAGACATGCATGATTTAGTAAAAATATGACATAATAATAATAATTTTTTAGATGAACCGATAATTGTGACGTGGTTCGGACATTGCAACCTCTCTTGCTCGGAATTTTGAGGGTCCTCCTCAAAATTTTGCCCCAGTTTAATGGGTTGATGTTTTTGAATGTTGCTTGCGATGATTGGGAGAAATCAACTTCGGAATTTTGAGGGTCCTCCTCAAAATTCTGCCCCAGTTTCCAATTGCGGGGGGGGGAGTGAGGGAAATGAAAATTTTATTAAATTGTGACCGAATCCATAGGGCTGCCTACGTATCCCCTCTTAAATGAGAATCAGGTCAGGCATAGTTCAATTTACATCATATAAGAAAATATAAAGATTACACATAGTAACGCTTGACTGCATCTGAATTGATCGACTTTGGCCAGATTTCCCCGTCCATTTCTGCAAGTATGAGGGCTCCTCCTGTCAGAACCCGGTGAACCATGTACGGACCTTGCCAGTTGAGAGAGAATATTCCCTTGGCTTCATCTTGATGTGAAAAAATTTTCTTTAACACCAGTTTCCCCGGTGTGAACTGCCTCGGCTTGACTCTTTTGTTGAAGGCTCTGGACATTTTGTTCTGATAAAGCTGACCGTCGCAAACTACATTCATCCTCTTTTCATCTATAAGATCCAGCTGCTCGTAATGACTTTTCACCCATTCTGCATCGTCGAGTTCTGCTTCCTGTATGATTCTTAAGGAAGGAATTTCCACTTCGGCGGGAATGGCGGCTTCTGTACCATAAACCAGCATATAGGGGGTTTCCCCAGTTGATGTGTGAACTATGGTGCGATACCCCAATAAAACAAATAATAGCTTCTCGTGCCACTGTCTGTGATTCTCTAACATTTTCCTCATCCATCCAGATTTGATGATAACCAGCGAAACAATCTACAAATGATTGCAACTCATGTTTAGCGCAATTGTCGATCAGGATGTGTATATTCGGCAAAAGGAAGTCGTCTTTCGGACTGGCCCAATTGAGATACCGGTAGTCGACACACACTCTGACCTTCCCATCCTTCTTTGGCACTAGCACGATGTTGGCTAACCATGTCGGGTATTCTACTACCCTTAGAACCTTAGCTTTGACTTGCTTAGTGACTTCTTCCTTGATCTTCAGACTCATATCAGGTTTGAACTTTCTGAGCTTTTGCTTTACCGGCGGACATGTTGGATCAATTATCTATTTGTGAGCCACAATAGATGTACTCAGACCAGTCATGTCATCATATGACCAGGAGAATATGTCCTCATATTCCCTTAGAAATTCTGTGCATTCCTTCTTTTTTGATGGCGATAAGTGAATGCTGATTCATGTTTCTTTGACATTTTCTGCATCTCCCAAGTTAACAACTTCTGTTTCGTCCAGGTTGGACTTAGGTCTGTTCTCAAAATTCTCAACTTCCTTAACAATCTCTTCTGGTATGTCATCTTCCTCTTAATCTACGTCCGTTTGTTGCGTTGTCTCGTTGCATGTCACAGTCATTGGTTCATCAAGATAAGTAATAGTAATGCTGTATAAGTAAAGTAATGAGAGAAATAATAATGAGTGTTGATTCATAAGAAAAGTCAAAATGCTTTGATAAATTGCCTAATTATTTTGAACATTGAAGATCTTATTGCGGGAATTAAAATACGAGAAGAAAATCATTTAGTAAATAAAAATAGTGCATGATGCTTATTTTAGCCTGGCTACCCCGAGGCTCGTCGGGCTCTAGTTGTCCTGATGGTTCAATTATTGAGGCGTGCTCCTCTACTTACAGCCTGTATGGAAGGGTCTTCCTCCCCATCCTCCTCGAGAACAACACAGCAGTCCATGTTACCCTCTTCTAGGAATAAATTCTTTACTGCTGCCAGTGCTTCCTCTTCTTCTGACCCATAGATAATATTGGCCAATTGGAAGGTCTGTTCCAGATGTGGTATCGGCTGCTCCAACGGATAGTAAGGACCGCACCATGGTGGTGACCAGTTGTTGAACTCTTCCCAAGTGTACTCATATCCTAGACCGAAAGTGGTGCCATTTTTCTTCAGTTTTATGGGCTTGATGATTCCTTGGAGGTTCTTTCTGAGGCCCTTGCCAGGTTTGTACCCACTCCAATTTAGTATACTCTCGATCTTATTATCCCACTATTTGTCTTTGTCGACAGTATTTACCTGTTCGATGTGATGGTAAGTCTCTTCTTCTAGTATCCTTCTTCCCTCGATTGACTGAATGGTCTGGCGACTGTATATGAGGTTACTACCATCGTCATGAATGATCACCTCCTGGTGATTCCATTCAAACTTTTACCGCCTGATGATGTCGCGCCCTTTTTTTTTTCCTAAGCAGAAATCGGGTTTATGACATTTGGATAGATAACTCATCCCTTTTGGGAACTGGGTTTGAATTCGGAGAGTCGCCACCTAATGATTAGGGTGCATTAGGACACCAAAAGATATCGATTTGAATAACCAGAGACAGGGTAAGGGCTTGAAGTTATTCTAAGGGAAAGGTGTTAGGCACCCCTCAAAATCCACTAGTATGGTTCCCGGCCAGACAATTATTGTGAATTGAGGTGCAATTAACGTATAAGCAAATAAGGCTCAAATAATCGGGGATTTCAACACATAATGGTCTGAAAGTAAACAAGTTTTAAAAGAACAATTAGAAAAGCTGATTTTTTAGGAATAAGGAGTTAAATTGCTAAAATAATAAAGAATAAAGGAAAGGGGGTCCTAGGTTTATTAAAAATATGGATCACCCCACACAATGTCTGGTAATCACTCCTCAATGAGGAGCTACACGTGACATTATCGCGTGGTCATCATATCCATATCTAACCTTCCCCACCCTGTTAAGGTATTAAAGCGTGGATTGGTCTCGATTACTTATTGCATACTATTACCCGTCCCATTCCTATCAATCCCAGAGGCACTCAGGACTACTAATCCTAAAAGGGAGGGATGCTGGGCTTATTTGGAGTTTCAAAGGTAAAAATTCTAAGGCGACATGCAAAAACACATATTGCATATGAAAGGGGAAACACATAAGCATATAGGCTCAAGTATACCTCCTCGAACAAACACACAAAGTAACATGTCTTACATATACTTCTTAGGTCTGATTGAAAAGCATTAAAGATGAGGGAGATGAGATTGTTGAGGCAGTTTTAGTTTATTGCATAATTCAGATAAGAAGTTCGAATCAAGCCTGCTTGCTGGTTGTAGTGATTAACAGATTCAATTTTACAGTTATTATTCTAAGGTTTGCCTAAGTGTTTAGATGGGGTCCTATATGAATGATATCTACTGAATTTAAAAGGTGATGAGATAGTAAAAGATTGAAATAAATTATTCGAAATCCTATAAGCATGCTTGTTAAACCTTGTTAAGCGAGGTAATTAGGTTATTAAGAGAAGCAGAATGAACAAAAAAAAAACTGAACTGGTTACAGGTTCTGCAGGTGGTAGTATCTACTATTACTGACTTTAATTCCTAGGAGCATGTTATATAACATTGACTGCAAATGACAGCGAATCAGATTGATTTAAGAAACCCCTATAGGCATGATTTCTATACATTACTCGTTTTAAACCATATAGTCATGACATCTAAATGAAGTTTGAATATGCAGAATTAAAAGTACCCTATAGGCAGTTTTTCTACATGAAGTTGAATATGCAGCATTAAAAGTACCATATAGGCAGGTTTTCTATATGAAGTTGAATATGCAGCATTAAAAGTACCCTATAGGCAGGTTTTCTACGTGAAGTTCGAATATGCGGAAGTTAAAACACCATATAGGCATGTTTTCTACCCTTGCATGTATAGTTACCCAACCCTTTTCACTAGCCAGCCCCAAGTGTTTATTACAACTTATTACAAACCAGAATAACAAATTACATCAGAGCAGAAAAATACAAAGAAAGTACAACCAGAGGAGGCCTGATTCTTGACTTCCCCTCTGAGTCACGAGATAAACAAACTCAAAGACTATTGATCCAAAGCCTTTATCCAATTTGAGTGTGTCAGAGTTCCCTAAGAGACTCAATGGGACTCCGGGCAATGCTCACACCCAAATTGTATTACCAGAATAGAGACAAGAGTAGTGTGGAAGTGCCAGCCCTCAAGTGTCCAAGTTCAAAGGGAGCTCATGGGTCCCAAGGCAAGGCTCACAAGACGGGGGGGGGGGGGGGGCAGAACTTAAGTCTAAGAGAGAGTGCAGGTGAAGAAATAGAGTAAAGAAGAGGGAAAGAGGTGCTGGGAAACATTTACAGAGTTAAGGACTTCACACAAAGGGGTTCATGGATTGGGGATTGCAAAGAGCCTATGCACTTAGGCATTAGTTAATTCTAGGTATGCACAACAATAAGGAGTGTTGTTATGCGTACAAAATCAACTAGATTACACAATCACATAATGGTAACATAGAGGTTATGATCCCAGGGGAATCACGTTTGAGTCATAGACATCAATACTTAATATTGTCATGCCTCAAACAAACCATCAGTATCAAACACATTGGGGTAGGGTTTAGGTCACATAATAGATTCAAATTAGGTATAAGGAGATTACAACATGCTAAATTAAGTACCGGACTAAACACAAGCAGTAGGCAAACATATTGTTATGATGCTGAAATCTTAATCAGAACATACTAGTTCAAAGAAGTAAAATATAGTAAAAGCAGGTAGCACTTTGAAGACAGGCCACAGTACAAGTAGCAAGAGAGAATATTTTGAGCGTAAGCGATTTCAGAACTAAGTGTGTTCGTCTGTGTTAATGAAAAAGAAGGGTATTTACCGTTTGAAGACAGGCAGAAAATAAGGCAAGGATCATAGTTTAGCAATAATTATGGAATTATGTACCAATTAAAATCAAATAAGAATAAGGACTTCCTTTAATTAAGGAGTTAAAATCAGACGGTAATGGGCAAAAAACATTTAAGGAAAGAAATCAAGTAAGCATCATGTGCAGAATAAACAATTAGGGGTAAGTGCATAGAGGTTTAATTAAGGAAAGAATCTTTGAAATACTCGGTTAGCCAAATAAGGTAAGAAAACAAAGTAAATTTGCAGTATATGGAGACAATCGAAAATCAGTATATAGCAAAACAGGGAGTCAAGGATTTCAAAATCACTGATTTAAGGAGAGTGACATGGGTTCCCAAGAATAAACAAGTAAACCAAGTTAAAGATAAGAGAATCAAAAGTCTAAGGGGAAGTTTACAAACCAATTCAAAAAACAGGGAAATCAGTAAAACAAGGAAAGAATCAATTACACGAGTGCAATCAGAATTACATGGGAGGTTTGAAATCAGTCCAAAATTGAAGGTCATTTTAGAGGGGAATTTAGCATATAAAAGAGTGCATAAACATTAGGCATGCGAGGCTGAACTTGTGACAAAGAGAATAACAATCACAAAATCAGTAGATAGTGAATTATCGCAACATGGTAGTCACATAGGTCAACTTAGTAATAGGGAAAAAGGGTATCAAAGGCATGCAAAAGTCCGGGTAAAAAGACTTTTTCTGAAAAATATAATAGTTTCAATGCTTGCAAGAAATCAAATCACATAGAGAAACAGAAGTTGAAACAAAAAATACTTCGAATCTAGTCGAGCTAATTCAAACAGATTAAGCAGTTTTCAGAAGTTTGAATAGGTCCAGAGAAATTAGGGTTTTGAAATTAATTGAATTCAAAGTATGACTGTCACACCTCCTTTTTACACACCCGAAGGGGTATAAGAGAGTTTTTCCACTTTAAGTGACATTATTCAAAATGGGATTATTTATTTGATTTGAGTCTCCACTTGGAATAGTTTATTTGGTGTCCCAAGTCACCGGTTTATATTAAATCCCAAATTGAGGAAATTCGACTTTCCTTTTGAAGTCTGCAAACCAGAAATTCTAAGTAAGGAATTCTGTTAACCCAGGAGAAGGTGTTAGGCATTCCCGATTTCCGTGATTCTAGCACGGTCGCTTAAACTATTAAAATTGGCATATTATCTGATTTATTACATATTTTAAAACTATGGTGCATTTTTAGCTTATTAATCGCTTTTAATTATTTTAGGAAAGACTCACCGTTATTTAAAATACGCCTTGAACCACGCCACATGAAATGCACCCACGGTCCACGACACATTTTATTTAACATTATTGAGAATTGGAGTTGGGTCACATGAAATGCACACGCGAGTTTAAGAAAATTAATTTAAATAACGCGCTTAAAGCAACTACGCACTTTCAGTTTGCGAGGGCAATAGAAAATTTAACTAATGGCACACCCCAATTTCTAAAGAGTTAAAATTAATTAAATGAGGGCCATGTGTTTTGGGATTTTTATTTGGCATGGCACGCCTCGAATTATTTAAAAGGATTTTTTACTTAACTAAAGTAGACTACGACGTTCTCGAATTAATTATTTTACTAAAATACTTTGAGTTTATTACAAGGTCAAGAGCTAACAATATAATCTACTTCAAGCTAAAATAAAATACATTTCATAAAGAACTCGTATACTTTCCCAAATTTAAAACTAACATTTTATTTTTCTACTGTTCACGAAATTCCTCAGTGTTTGTGTTCACTCTATTTCGATGGAGTATGTTTGCTATATAGGTATCATGGATATATCTGGCAATGAGAGCTAACCTACTATAGTACTTATCAAGAATCAAGTGTTAACATAATTAAAGTCCACCATAGTAGTAAGTCTTTTGCAGTTCACATATTTGAGTAGCTAGTATATAGATTCCAGGTTTAAAGATATTCCTACGCTATTTAATTAGAAGCAAAGCCAGCTAAATAAAATTCCATTAATTAATCCAGTGTAAAATTATCCACAAGCAGTCGCTAACTCAAAGATTAAACAACATCAATACATGCCTAACATTCATTCAAGCTAAAAAAAATAATAACCAATATTAATTAAATGGAAAGTTAGAGATTGACCTTTATATTGATGAATAAAGCTAAAAATTATAATTCAATCGGAATAACAAAGCAACCATCGTTGGACTGAACGCCAAAATTGCAAATCGAAAACTCAAATCGACACCGGAAAAGCTCGAACCCAAAATGAACTCAAACCAACTCCATTCCTCGATGGCTATAATTTTCGGAAATGAAAATACGGCAGCTTGTAAAGAAAGTGAATCCGAAAGTCCAAGATTGCTTTGTTGTTTTCTTAAGTTATAGGTAGAAAGTTTAACGAAGAGGTTTTTTTTTTAGGAGAAAGTTGAAGAGGTTAATAGAAATGTCGGCACTGTTTCGATGAGTTGGAAATTAAGAAAAATCTTAAGAATTTGTTAGGTGTTGAAGAAAATTCAAGATTGATTTGAAGAGAAGCATTACTGTCGCCGTGGAAAATGTGTTGCTTGAAGAAAATGAAGGAGTTCGCCGGAATTCAAACGACGGTTTTTTTTTTTTTTTCAAATGAGAAATCAGAGATCCCTCCTCAAATCAAGGGACATGACTGCTGGTTTTATTTTTCAAGAAGGGAGGATGGTGATGTTTTAATTTAGGGAGGTCTGCCCTTTTCTAGCTCTATTTTCAGCCCTAAAATAGGCATTCACTTAGTGTCATTCCCATTATCAATTCAACTTTTCCCCCTTTTTAATTATCCACTTAACCTAATTAGTGCAATTCTAACCCCTCCATTATAGAAGTTTCTTAAGTAGGTAAAGACCTCTTTTATTGAACAATTCTTAACCTTGGATCAGTTATTCAGGGGGCCGGGGAGATCGACGAGGATATCACACACCGTATAGGGGTGGGGTGGATGAAGAGGAAGTTAGCGACGGGAATCCTGTGTGACAAGAAAGTGACACCGTTACTAAAAGGTAAGTTTTATAGAGCAGTAGTTAGACCTGCCATGTTGTATGGTACCGAGTGTTGGCCGGTTAAGAACCTACACATCCAGAAGATGCAAGTAGCAAAGATGAGGATGTTGAGGTGGATGTGCGGGCATACAAGGATGGATAAGATTAGGAACGAAGATATTCGAGAGAGGGTGGGTGTGGCCCCAATCGAGGACAAGATGTGGAAAGCACGACTCAGATGGTTCGGGCACATTCAGAGGAGGTGTACTGATGCACCTGTGAGGAGGTGTGAGCGATTGGCGGTGGTGGGTACGAGGAGAGGTAGAGGGAGAGCTAAGAAGTATTGGGGAGAGGTGATCAAGCAGGACATGGCTCGACTTAGGATTACTGAGGACATGGCCCTAGACAGGGAATTGTGGTTGTCGAACATTAAGGTTGAAGGTTGGGGGGAAGTTGTGAATATCTATACAGCGCACTAGAGTGAGACTAGCCCGTTAGGAGCTAGGCTTAGGATACTACTGGTTAGCTACTGATGCAGGGCTTTATACGCTGGATATTAGTTTACCTTCCATCTCTCTCGTATTTCCTATATTCTCTTATATGGCTGTTATTTTGCTATTTTAATTTCTTTTATGTATGTTATGTATTTTATGTTATTATATTATGAGTCTATCAATAGTACTAATATATCGTCACTTGGTGCTTTCTTGAGCTGAGGGTCTCCTGGAAACAGCCTCTCTGCCCCTCGGGGTAGGGGTAAGGTCTGCGTACATACTACCCTCCTCAGACCTCACTTGTGGGATTATACTGGGATGTTGTTGTTGTTGTTGGGGTCTTGTTATCTTAGACTACCCTTAAAACCCCATGTTAATTACTTCAAAAATCAAATGGGTTAAATTGACCCAAGATTCAGCCTACCAAATTAGATTAATTACTCAAAATAATAATTATCCCAACTAATTAAATAGCAAATTAAAAGAAAATTGCCAAAAATCGAAAATTAAAGAGTAAAATGCAACATGACTATTTTTTTATGATTTTTTTATTTTATCAAACAAATCAATGTACTAATTAATCTAAAAATATAAAATTAAATCCTAAATGCATATGAAATATATTTTTTATATTTTTTCCATAATCTGAAATACTACACAATGCCTTTTAAAATAAGATAGAAATAATACGCAATGCCAAAGCTAATCCTAATTAATTAAACTAATCATGAAACTATTTTTGTGTTTTCGAAATTATATAAAGATAAAAATAAGGTACTATTTTTTGTATTATTCTTTTTAAAAAATTTATGGAAAATACATAAACTAAAATATTTTTTATAATTTTCATTTTTCTTGTAATAAAATAAGGTAAAAGAGTCAAAATGAGTTGAAATAGCTATATTAGGCCTAAATTAAATATTTACGTGCTAAAATATAAAAAATCTTGGGGAGGGTCAAAAATCACATGTCTACAATGACGAACAAGTAAATCACATAGCAAGTAGCCTCAAGACTCGAATGAACCCAAAATTTTAGGGTTTTCACCATCAATCGAGTTCTAGAGATGAAAAGCAAGTAAATCGGACAAATACTAACAAAATAGTTTCAAAAATCTCAAAAGGTCAAAACCCTTAACATGCAAACTCGAGTAAAAGAACAACATAAGGAAACATAGTAGAACATGTTAGAAAATCAGAGAAAGTTTCAAAATAACTTAACAGAAACTCAAATCGGAAAAGATAAGGGTTCTTGAAGGTAGAGTTTTGAAAGAAACCTTGAGAAAGCGTTTAAAAGTTTAGAGTAAACACAGATCTAAAGAAATTGGAAGAACCTCAAAGGTTAGGGTTTCAGAAGTACCCCAGATGGTGAGAAAGGCTTGGAAACCATCGATCTAAGCAGGAGAAGTCAAGAGTCCGGCTTGAATGGCCATGGTTGGCCGGAGCAAAGTCAAAGATGACCGGAGACAGCCATAAGAACTGAAATCGACCAAGGTCTGGACCGGGCTTTCCCGATCTGGCCTTGAAACCATAGTACTCGAACACATAGAAGCCAAGGGAAGTGGATACAGGCCTCCAATGCTTCGGAGGCCATGAAATTGGGGGATTTTCAGGTGGTAATTGAGGGCGGCGACTAGGGATTTTCAGAGGGGATTGAGAGAGAAGGGGGGTTCAGAGGTGGCTGTAGGTGAGAAATGGTTAGTGTTTGGGGGTAGTTGGGAATTAACTTAGGAAATGGTTAGTGGTGGTCGTTGATCATTTTGATCAACGGCCTGGATTGAATGGGTAGGTAGGGGATCCGGGCGGGTTGTTCTAATTGGGTCATGGGTTGGGTATGACTAGGATTTGGGCTGGGTAATTAGGTTTAAAATTGAGGTTCAATTCAGGCTACGATTGAAACACAATTGGGCTATATTTTAAATAGCCACTCTTCCCTTATTTATTTTATAAAAAATAGTAGAATAATTTTTGTAAATAAATTAAAGGTACTAAAATGATTAATTACACATAATTGTCAAATTAAAAATATTGGACCTAATTTTTATAGACCTAAATGTAATTAATCTTAAAGAGGCTAATGTTGCAATTATATGCAATTTAGCTTTAAAAATACTAAATAAGTTTGTAAAAATATGAAAAAATTACATTATCTATATTTTAGTATAAACATGAGAGTCCAATAAATGAATCACCAAAAATAATAATTTTGGGAATAATTATTAGGTTTTTTCTGGATAAGATAGGGCAATAAATTGATTTAAAAATCATTAAATAATTAAGGAAAAGTAATAAAACATTTGGACATACTTATATATGCATACATATGATATTTTGAAAGTATTTTTCATATTAAAAATATATAGAAAAAAATTGGGTATCAACAACTGCCCCTCTTTACTCGGGAAGGATGAAAGAGTTGTCGGGTAAAGACATGATATCCAATTTTGACCGAATGAAATGGTTCGAGGAGACTTAGGTCGTGCTCTGGCTTCTAAGCTGCCTACATATATCTGGTCTTACAGGAATCAGGCCATATGTAGTTCAGGATCCGTCGGCGGAGTACGCCGATGAAGACTTTTCAAGAACGGATGCAATATTAATGACGGGGTGAATGGTTGAAGTCTGAGAGGGCTGCAAGAACCAGAGTGGGACGCTCCTGCCGAGACGGCCGTTGCTCGCCGGATTTCCTACAAATAAGAAATACAAGCATATATGGTGCGTAATTTAAACATGATGCACATTCCCGTCGGACCATGAATGTTGTCTTTGGACAGTTAGGATGACGTCCTTAGACCATGATATCCTGGGCCATGAAGCGTATAATAAAGGATTCGCAAGCCATGAAATGACGCTTTTGGGCTATAAGAATGATTCCTCCGAACCAAGATGCCTTTGAATAAAGATATGCAAAAGATTAAAAGGGGTCCTCATGCCATGGCATGGTGTTCTCAGGCTATGAAAATGATGCCTCCAAACAATGACGCCTTCGGATAATTTGGCGATCTTTCAGCCCATAAGATGCAGTATTTGGCGATCTTTCAGCCTATGCAATGCAGGAGGTGGCGATCTTTCAGCCGTGCAAAATGTAGAGGTGGCGATCTTTCAACCATACAAATATAAAGGTGGCGATCTTTCGGCCATGCAAATGTAGAGGCGGCGATCTTTCAGCCATGAAAACATAGATGGAGGTAGAGCTTAACCTCGGAAGGCAGAATGGTAGCCTTATGCAATGCAGAAATGCAGATGGAGACAGCGCTTAGTCTCGGAAGGCAGAAAGGTTGCCTTATGCAATACAAGAATGCAGATGGAGATAGTGCTTAGTCTCGGAAGGCAGAATGGTAGCCTTATGCAATGCAGAAATGCAGATGGAGACAGTGCTTAGTCTCGGAAGGCAGAATGGTAGCCTTATGCAATGCTAGCCTTATGCAATGCTAGCCTTATGCAATGCAGAAATGTAGATGGAGACAGAGCTTAGTCTCGGAAGGCAGAATGGTAGCCTTATGCAATGCAAAAATGCAGATGGAGGTAGAGCTTAACCTCAGAAGGCAGAATGGTAGCCTTATGCAATGCAGAAATACAGATGGAGACAGTGCTTAGTCTCGGAATGTAGAATGGTAGCCTTATGCAATGCAGAAATGCAGATGGAAACAGTGCTTAGTCTCAGAAGCTAGAATAGTAGCCTTATGCAAAAAATAAGATAGCAAATGGTAATAGAGCTTTCCTAGCTGATAGCAAATTGCGATATTGTGCCTGCTGGGGATATTGTGCCTGCTGGGGACACTGTTGTGTGCGGATAGCAACTGTGAGTAAGTGCAATGGTTCTAAGGGTTGTATTCCTGAATAGTGTTTGTCTCGTGAGTGTATAGTATATTTGATGATTTTGTAATTCAACTGCCTGCATCCAAAGAAAAATCATGAGTTTTTTAAAAAGGGGGCAGTTAGTTCGTACCCACCGCTGGCTCTACTTGACCTGCTCGGCTTTGAACTGGTGATACTGTATGTATCATTGGGGTAGCGTTGCTAAACAAGACAATTTCATTAATAGACATGCATGATTTAGTTAAAATGTGACATAATAATAATAATTTTTTAGATGAACCGATAATTGTGACGTGGTTCAGGACATTGCAACCTCACTTGCTACGGAACTTTGAGGGTCCTCCTCAAAATTTTGCCCAAGTTTAATGGGTTGATGTTTTTGACTATTGCTTGCGATGATTGGCTGAAATGAACTTCGGAATTTTGAGAGGCCTCCTAAAAAATCTGGCCCATGCCCCAGTATCCAATAGCGGGGGAAATGGAAATTTTATTGAATTGTGACCGAACCCATAGGGCTGCCTACGTATCCCCTCTTAAATGGGAATTAGGTCAGGCGTAGTTCAATTTACATCATATAAAGGAAGCATAAAAGATTACACTTTGTAACACTTGACTGCATCTGAATCAATCAGCTTTGGCAAAACTTCTCCGTCCATTTCTGCAAATATGAGGGCTCCTCCTGTCAGAACCCGGTGAACCATGTACAGACCTTGCCAGTTGGTAGAGAACTTCCCTTTGGCTTCCTCTTGATGCAGGAAAATCTTCTTTAACACCAGTTGCCCCGGTATGAACTGTCTCGGCTTGACTCTTTTGTTGAAGGCTCTGGACATTCTGTTTTGATAAAGTTGACCATGACAGACTGCATTTATTCTTTTCCCGTTTATAAGGGCTAGTTGCTCATAGCGACTTTCCACCTACTCTGCATCGTGGAGCTCAACTTCCTGTATGATCCTTAGGGAAGGAATTTCTACTTTGGCGGGAATGACGACTTTTGTACCATAAACTAGCATATAGAGGGTTGCCCCAGTTGATGTGCGGGCTGTGGTGCGATACCCCAATAGAGCAAATGACAACTTCTCGTGCCACTGTTTATTCTTATCTATCATTTTCCTCAATATTTTCTTGATATTCTTGTTGGCAGCCTCTACAGCTTCGTTCATCTGAAATATATATGCTGTAGAATTCTTATGCCTTATCTTGAAAGTTTCACACATGGCTTTCATCAAGTCACTGTTGAGGTTGGAGCCATTATCGGTAATGATTGATTCTGGAATCCTGAATCGACAAACGATGCGGTCGCGGGCAAAGTCTGCCATGACTTTCTTAGTTACTGCTCTGTAAGATGCTGCTTCGACTCATTTGGTGAAATATTTGATTGCTACTAGGATAAACCTGTGCCCGTTGGAGGCGGCAGGCTCGATTAGTCCAATAACATCCATTCCCCAAGCGGCGAACGACCATGGTGATCTTGTTACATTAAGCTCGTTTGGAGGTACCTTTATTATGTCTGCATGTATCTGGAAATGGTGGCATTTCTGGACATTCTTGATGCAGTCCATTTCCATAGTCATCCAAAAGTAACCAGCTCGGAGTATCTTCTTTGCTAAGACAAAGCCATTCATATGTGGACCACAGGTCCCAGCGTGAATTTCCTCTAGTAGCCTGGATGCTTCCCTTGCGTCAACACACCTTAGCAATCCCAAATCAGGAGTCCTCCTATACATGATTCCTCCGTTGTGGAAGAAATTGTTGGACAACCTCCGAAGGGTGCGTTTCTGAGTAGGATTTGCAAGTTCTGGGTATTCGAACCTTGCCAAATATTTCTTGATGTCATGAAACCAAGGCTTTCCGTCTGCTTTTTCTTCAACATGGGCACAATAAACTGGTTGATCATGGATCTTTACTGGAATGGGATCAATGAAGTTCTTGTCTAGATGTTGTATCATGGATGATAGGGTAGCTAATGCATCAGCGAATTCATTCTGGACTCTAGGAACATGTTGGAATTCCGTCTTTATAAACCTCTTTCTCAATTCCTGTACATGATGCAGATACGGGAGTATCTTGGAGTTCTTGGTTGCGCATTCTTCTCGTACCTGATGTATAAGCAAGTCTGAATCTCCAATCACTAGCAATCTTGAATGTTCATGTCGATGGCCATCTTGAGCCCTAAGATGGAAGCTTCGTATTCGGCCATCTTATTGGTACACCAGAATCTGAGTTTGGCAGACACCGGGTAATGTTGACCGATTTTCGATACTAGGACTGCTCCTATGCCAACTCCTTTGAAATTTGCTGCTCCATCGAAAAACATTCTCCAACCATCATAGGATTCTGCAATGTCTTCTCCTATGAAAAGATACCTCTTTGTCGGGAAAATACGTTTTCAGGGGTTCATATTCTCCGTCCACGAGATTTTCAGCAAGGTGATCTGCTAGTGCCTGTCCCTTGATTGCCTTGTGAGTCACGTAGACAATGTCAAATTCACTTAATATGATTTGTCACTTGGCTAGCTTGCCAGTGGGCATGGGCTTCTGAAAGATGTACTTCAAAGGATCCATCCTTGATATGAGATATGTAGCGTAAGAACAAAAGTAGTGCCTCAACTTCTGAGCTTCCCAAGTCAAAGCACAGTAGGTGCATTCTAATAGAGAATACCGGGCCTCGTACGGGGTGAACTTCTTATTGAGATAATAAATAGCCTGTTCCTTCCTCCCTGTTTCATCATGCTGCCCTACAATGCAACCGAAAGCTCCATCCAATACTGCAAGGTAGAGTAATAGAGGTCTACCTGGCTCGGGCGGGATCAAGACGGGTGGTGTCGACATGTATTCCTTGATTCTATCGAAAGCTTTTTGGCAGTCATCAGTCAATTTGGTAGCGGCATCTTTCTTTAACATCTTAAAGATTGGATCACAGATAACTGTAGACTGTGCTATGAACCGGCTGATGTAATTGAGTCTCCCCAAGAAACTCATCACGTCCTTCTTGTTTTTTGGCGGTGGCAATTCTTGAATAGCTTTGAACTTTGATGAATCTAGTTCTATTCCTTGGCGACTCACAATAAATCCAAGTATTTTTCTGGCAGAAACCCCAAATGCACATTTTGCGGGATTCAGTTTCAGGTTGTACCTTTGCAATCTATTGAAAAACTTCCTCAAATCTTCCATGTGATCAGTAGCTTTCATGGACTTGATAATAACATCAACTACGTACAACTTTATCTCCTTGTGTATCATATCATGGAAAATGGTAGTCATGGCCCTCATGTAGGTGGCCCCTGCATTCTTTAACCCAAACGGTATCATCTTGTAATAGTACATTCTCCACGGCGTAATGAAAGCCGTTTTCTCAGCATCTTCTTCATCCATCCAGATTTGATGATACCCGGCGAAACAATCTACAAATGATTGCAACTCATGCTTGGCGCAATTGTTAATCAGGATGTGTATGTTTGGGAAGGGGAAGTCATCTTTCGGACTGGCCCGGTTGAGATCCCGGAAGTCGACACAGATTCTGACCTTCCCATCTATCTTTGGTACTGGCACGATGTTGGCTAACCATGTCGGGTATTCTACTACCCTGAGAACCTTAGTTTTGACCTGCTTAGTAACCTCTTCCTTGATTTTCAGACTTATATCAGGCTTGAATTTCCCGAGCTTTTGCTTTACCGGCGGACATGTTGGATCAGTTGGCAGTTTGTGAGCCACAATAGACGTGCTTAGACCAGTCATGTCATCATACGACCAGACGAATATGTCCTCATATTCCCTTAAAAATTTAGTGTATTCCTTCTTTTCTGATGGTGATAAGTGGACGCTGATTTGTGTTTCTTTGACGTTTTCTGCATCTCCCAGGTTGACAACTTCTGTTTCGTCCAGGTTGGACTTAGGTATGTTCTCAAAATTCTCTACTTCTTTAACAATGTCTTATGGTATGTCATCTTCCTTTGAATCTATGCCTGTTTGTTGCATTGTCTCGTTGCAAGTCACGGTCATCGGTTCATCAAGATAAGTAATAGTAATGCTGTATAAGTAAAGTAATGAAAGAAAATGATAGTAATAAGTGCTGATTCATAAGAAAAGTCAAAATGCTTTGATAAATTGCATAATAGTTGTTTTGAACATTGGAGATCTTATTGCAGGAATTGAAAACATGCGAAAAATAAAAATCTTTTTAGTAAATCAAAACAGTGCTTGTTTTAGCCTTGCTACCCCGAGGCTCGTCGGACTCTGGTTGTTCTGATGGTCCAGTTATTGAGGTGTGCTCCTCTGCTTACAGGCTGTATAGAAGGGCCTTCCTCCCCCTCCTCTTCAAGAACATCACAAGAATCCATGTCATTGTCCTCTAAGAACAAGTTTTTCACAGCTGCCAGTGCTTCATCTTTTTCTGACCCATAGATAATATTGGCCGGTTGGAAACTCTGCTCCAAATACGGATAGTAAGGACCGCGCCATAGTGGCGACCAGTTTTTGAATTCCTCCCAGGTGTACTCATATCCCAGACCAAAAGTCATGCCATTCTTCTTGAACTTTATGGGCTAAGCGATTCCTTGGAGGTTCTTGCCAAGCTCTTTGCTAGGTTCGTACCCACTCCAATTTAGTAAACTCTCGATCTTGTTATCCCACCATTTGTCTTTGTCAACAGCATTTACCCGTTCGATGTGATGGTAAGTCTCTCCTCCCAGCTTCTTTCTCCCCTCGATTGATGGAATGGCTTGGCTACTGTATATAGGATTGCTACCATTTCCGTTTATGATCATTTCCTGGTGATTTTATTCAAACTTTACTACCTGATGCACTATTGATGCTACGACTTCGGTAGCATGAATCCATGGCTATCCCAATAGTAGATTGTAAGATGTCGGCACGTCTATCACCAGGAAATAAACATCGAACCAATTTGGCCCCATTTGTAGACACAGACTAATCTCCCCAATGGTGGACCTTTAGGAACCGTCGAAAGCTTTTATGTTGATGGCTTCATCCTTTATCTCGTGCAGTCCCTTACCCAACTTATTGAGTGTTACCAGTGGACAAATGTTGAGACTGGAACCCCCGTAGATCAGGATCCTGGTGATGAAGTAGTCCTCGCATTGCATAGTGATGTGCAGTGCTTTATTGTGTCCAACCATTCAGGTGGTAGCTCATATTCATGAAAAGTAATTTTGTGACTTTCCAATACCTGTCCAACCATGTTGGCCGTTTTCCCGCCAGTGATGTTGCTGGGCACGTATGCTTCACTCAGCACCTTCAACAGAGCATTCTTGTGTGCCTCAGAATTTTGTAGCAAAGCAAGTATGGAGATCTGCGCCGGTGTTTTGTTCAACTAGTCGATGACCAAGTATTCCTTGGCCTGTATCTTTCTCCAAAGATCATCTGGACCCGTCTCAATGATTGGCGATCGATTGGAGGCCTGCTTACTTGACTTAGCTAGGTGTTCCGGGGTATAGATCTTACAAGTTCTCGTCATACCCTGTGCCGCAACCGTTTCTTCAAACATAACCTTGCCTTTCCTCCTTGCCTCAACAGTATAGTCCCATGGTATAGCCTTTGTGTGGAATAGTGTCATGGTCGACATCTCCACTGAGATCGGCGTGGCTATCTTTACTCCGAATGGAGCATGGACCTTGGGTGGAAATACTGCAACTTCAAATGGCGTAGGTGCATTCACTAGAGACACGAATTTGACTTCAATTGGCGCTGGTGTCTTTGCAGATGGCGTTGTTTCAAACTCAAGTGGCACATACATATTTACCTTGGTGTTCCCCGAGGGTTGAGTCTGGACCACGATTGGATTAAGAGTAACTATTGGCTTCTTTGGGTGATCACCTTCTGCGATCAACCCGATAGACCTCTCGGGATCCCAATCATCCTCTATTTCAATCATGTGAATACCTCCACCCTTATGGTTTGGCAGAGGGTTGTTGCAGACATTCAGAGCGGGTTCCTTTGCCACAATAATTTTGTTGTCAATCAGAGCCTGGATCTTGTCTTTCATTGAACTACATTCGTCGATGGTGTGTCCTTTCATGCCGGAATGGTGTGCATAGGATTTGTTTGGATTAACCCACTGAGAAGGGTTCATAGGAGTTATAGCAGGGATAAGGGTGACATAACCAGCAGCCTTGAGTCTCTCGTATAACTGGTCAATGGGTTCGGCAATGGCTGTATACTATTTAGGAGGTCTGCGATCAAAATTTGGTCGAGGTCTAGGGGAGTTTTGGCATGTAGGAGGTGATTGATAGTGGGATGGTTGAGCATTGTAGGCTTGGTAAACATGTGAGGGTTGGGAATATCTGGGTGAAGTAGGCTGATATATGGGTGGTGGAGATGATTGATAAGTAGGTGGCGGAGTTTGGTAAGAGGGTGAGGGTGCTTGGTAGTTTAGAACAGGCTGATATGTGAGTGGAGGAATTGGATAGGTTTGGTATTAGATGGGACATTTGGTTCTCTGTGCCACCACTACGGCTCCTACATCACTTTTCTTGGATATACCATCGGACTACAAGGCCTTATTTGTAGCTTGCAAGGCCTCAAAGTTCGTAACCATACCACTTTTGATGCCCTCTTCGATCCTTTCTCCCAGCTTGATAATGTCGTAAAATTTGTGGCTCTCTATCATCATCAGCCTTTCATAATACTGCAGGTCCTGAGTCCGGACAAAGAATTTGTTCATCTGTTCCTCTTTTAAGGCAGGTCTGACCTTAGCAGTTCGGACCTACAGCGAGTAGCATACTCGTGAAACATTTCTGTAGGTTTCTTCTTTAGATTCTGAATGTAGAACACATCGAGCGCATTCTCCGTGTTGAACCTGAACCTATCCATAAAATCGGATGGCATGCCTACCCAACTTGACCACTTCTTCGGATCTTGGCTAATGTACCAAGATAGAGCATCTCCTTTCAGACTCCTCATGAAAAGCTTTATGCGGATTCTCTCGTCTTTCCCTACTCCAACCAGCTTGTCATAGTATGTTCTCAAATGTACTCTTAGATCCCCTGTACCCTTAAACATCACGAACTTAGGAAGTTTGTACCCCTCGGGCAGTTAGACATCAGGTTGTATGCAAAGATCCTCATAGTTCAGTCCCTCAATTCCCTTGCTTCCTTCAATGCCTTGAATCTGGCTAGTCAATTTCTTAAGTTCCTCAGCCAGGTTCCTGATGAGTGAGTCTTTATCATCAGACTCAGGTGTTCTTGAGATGGGTTGGGTGGAGTGTGGCATGCTTTCCACGTAGATGGGGGTGTTATGATGGGTGTGGAAGTGGTCATTTGTGGCGTTTAGGGGTTCCGGGATGAGCGGTGGAGTATTGTTAGAAGTATGGCAGGTGTTGCAGTGGTGGTGAGGAGCGGGGTGGTTTTGTGGCTTCGGGATATTTTTTGGAGGTGTAGGGTTCTAAACATTTGGGAAATTGATATCTGGAGTGGTGAGGGAAAATGATAGATTTTCTAGATTCCGAACCTGATCAAGTTCTTCCTAGAATTTCAGCAGCTTTTGTTCGAGTTGGGATGCATTTTCTTTGGAAACCTAAGTACCATGACCGTGAGTGACCTCTACCCGTTCAGTTGACTTCTCCTTTCTGGCATTGTTCAAATCTTCCATATTTCCTTTGTTCTTGTTTTTGACAGGACTGAGAGGAGGAGTGGGTGGAGAGCCCCTGGATCTCGTGGAATAAGATGATGTTCCCAGAGTGCACGAACTAACCTTTGGGGAGAGGAATAATAAAACAAAAGTAAAAACAAAAAGGTAACAAGTTAGCGAGGATTATAAGAAAATGTTGCGATATTTAAACACATAGCGCAAGAATGTAAATTGTGTCCTAATTTTGGGGACCTCTTTGTGCCCAAGGTAGTCCTATCTATTTGGTCCTAGAAGGACCTTCCCCAGATTCGGCATCCTTGGTTCCGTCGAACAGCTTTCCCAGCTCGCGAAGTCCCAGCAATAGATAGACTCTATCTAGGTGTCCGCCCTCCTTTCTTTCAGTATTTTGGCAATCCTCGATTCTTTTGAGGAATTTCCTTTCCAGGTCCACTATGTCCCGCTCCAAGTATCCCAGTTGCTTGTTAGCGCTGACAGCCATGTCTTTCCACTCCTCAATCAGCTTTTGGTTGGCTTGTTGTATCTCATGGTGCTAGCTTTCGCACTCCCGGATCCTATTGCATAGTTGATTGTATTTGACCTGTGCCCCGGCCCTTTCATCTATGATCCTGTGGCCCTTAGCAAGGCCGGGCTGGCCCAAACCATCGTGATTATCCTCCAACTAGCCTGAATAGTAGGGAGTGCAACCAGCGTGGTACCTTTCTGGCTCGATGATATCTCTCCCCATGACGATCTTGCAGTGCCACATATGCTGAGCTTGGCACATGTAAGGACTGTCATCAGCCTGGAAGTCAACCCGGAAATGACTCAGCTTGTCGACCCTAGGTATAACCTGCTTTCTACCGGCTTGCCTTATAACACGGAGAAGGACGTAAGGGTATGTTCCTCTCAGACCGACCAGTATCAGAAATGGGTCATCCCTGGATCGGGTGATGAACTCCTCGATAGGGAACCACTCAAACATCCATTGTACCCGGTCCTCGGTTAGATTATCAAATAACTCTACCCATCCTCTAGCACCTTCTGGCTGGGCGAACATGTTGAGCATGTAATTCATTCGCTTCGGATGATGGAAAGCGATATGATCATCCCGTTCTCTTCACTGAATCTCCTGTCGGTACTCACCCTTTTGGAGATGCTCCATGAGCCAAAGCTGGAGTAGCAAATTGCTACCCTCGAAGTGTTTGGCTCCCCATTGACACTTCTCTAAGGCCCGGTATATTTTCGTAATGATCATGGGCACAATACTGAATGGTTGCCCACTAATGCCCTCCATCAGAGTATTAGTTACTATAGCCAACCTGGTATGGATCCTTGCTTTCTTCATTGGAAACACTATCAACCCCAAGAAACAAAACACGAATACAAAGACCCTTTGGTGAATATGCCCTAGTGATGTAATGGCAAATTCATCAGGATAGGTACGGTAGGACTTGTTGTGACCATGCCTCTCGTACAAATAATCAAAAGGGATATAGGACTCTTTCAGACATGTCAGTTCTGGATTCTTCTTCAAAACCCATCATTTTGAGGAAACCCTTGCCCTTTCAGTTCTCGGGCATTAACAAACCCGGAGTTTCCCATGGAATACCGGCCAATCCTCCTATTTCTTCTAGCAAGGGTGTCATTTCAATGTCTCCGAAGCGGAACCCAGATCTCTCATAATCCCAGTACAAAGCGACAGCTTCTATGATCTTGTTGTTGGGTTGGATTTCCAGGAGAGAACGTAGGTTGCCCATATATTTGCGGACAAGGGTTTGATCACTAGAGTGAAGATCCTCCCACCAGTTTAGCAATTTTGGGTGGATATTGGTGACCATGCCGAATATGGGGACTTCGTGCCTCGTATTTCTGCAAGACAACAAAGGATTAGGCCCTTACCCCTACCGGACTCGACTATTTAATATCAATAATTAGCATAAAAACATTTAGTTATCCAAATTAATGCACAGAACTTGGTAGTGTCCGTTTGGATTTTGGGGAAACCCAGTGGACTTTGGACAAGGCTATCTTAAAGAGTCATTATGCAGACAACATAACTGACTCGGCTAGTTTTGACCATGATGCATGCACAGTTTAAACAGAGTAAGGTTTCTATGGGGTTTCAGACTGGTACCCTTGAGCGGACAACTCAATGGGGAAAGGCACGGAACCATCGACTACACCGTTGATCGACTGGTTTTACCGCAAATATGCCTTTTTCTGGATTTAGGGGGTGATAATATCGGAAGAGCACAACCACTAATTATAAGCGTTGCTATGGTATTTGTTTGTCACAAGTGGAATATGATGTTGAGCATGGTTATGCAATAATTAAAAGTATGTTGGCACGTATTTTCACGTTAAGAAAGTAGTAAATATAGCAGTTTAAAGCAGTAGTAAGGAAAGAAACAATGTAGACAAGTAAGTTTTGCAGTTGAAAAGGGAATTGAATGCTAAAAAGAAATAAACAAGTAATTGCACATAAAGAGGTTTAAATCCACAATAATAGTCTGAAATGGTAAAAGCCTAAAGATCCCCCAGTAGAGTCGCCATGCTGTCCCACCCCCTTTTTTTCCTAAACGAAAATCGGGTTTATGACATTTGGAGAGACAACTCATTCCTTTGGGAACTGGGTTTGAATTTGGAGAGTCGCCACCTAATGATTAAGGTGCATAAGGACACTAAAAGAGTTCGATTTGAATAACCAGAGATAGGGTAAGGGCTTGAAGTTATTCTAAGGGGAAGGTGTTATGAACCCCTCAAAATCCACTAGTGTGGTTCCCGACCAGATAATTATTGCGAATTGAAGTACAATTAATGTACAAGCAAATAAGGCTCAAATAAAAGAGGATTTCAACACATAATGGTTAGAAAGTAAACAAGTTTTGAAAGAACAATTAGAAAAGCTGATTTTTTTAGAATAAGGAGCTAAATTGCTAAAAGAATAAAGAATAAAGGAAAGGGGGTCCTAGGTTTATTAAAAATATGGATCACCCCACACAATGTCCGATAATCACTCCTCAATGAGGGGCTACACGTGACATTATCGCGTGGTCATCATATCCATATCTACCCTTCCCACCCCGTTAAGGTATTAAAGAGTGGATTGGTCTCGATTACTTATTGCATGCTATTACTCGTCCCTTTCCTATCAATCCCGGAGGCACTTAGTACTACTAATCCTAAAAGGGAGGGATGTTGGGCTTATTTGGAGTTTCAAAAGTAAAAATTCTAAGGCTACATAAAAAAAACACATATTGCACATGAAAGGGGAAACACATAAGCATATAAGCTCAAGTATACCTCCTCGAACAAACACATAAAGTAGCATATGTTACACATACTGCTTAGGTCTGATTGAAAAGCATTAAAGACGAGGGAGATGAGATTGTTTAGGCAGTTTTAGTTTATTGCATAACTAGATAAGAAGTCCGAATCAAGCCTGCCTACTGGTTGTATTGATTAACAGATTCAGTTTTACATTTATTATTCTAAGGTTTGCCTAAGTATTTAGACGGGGTCCTATAGGCATGATATCTACTGAATTTAAAAGGTTATGAGATAGTAAAAGATTGAAATAAATTATTCGAAATCCTATAAGCATGCTTGTTAAACCTTGTTAAGCGAGGAAATTAGGTTATTAAGAGAAGCAGAATGAACAAAAAAAAACTGAACTGGTTACAGGTTCTACAGGTGGTAATATCTACTATTACTGACTTAAATTCCTATGAGCATGTTATTTAACATTGACAGCAAATCAGATTGATTTAAGAAACCCCTATAGACATGATTTCTATGCATTACTCGTTTTAAACCTTATAGGCATGACATCTAAATGAAGTTCGAATATGCAGAATTAGAAGTTCCCTATAGGTAGGTTTTCTACATGAAGTTGAATATGCATCATTAAAAGTACACTATAGGCAAGATTTCTACATGAAGTTGAATATGCAACATTAACAATACCCTATAGGCAGGTTTTTTATGTGAAATTCAAATATGCAGAAGTTAAAACACCCTATAGGCATGTTTTCTACCCTTACATGCATAGTTACCCAACCCTTTTCACTAGCCAGCCCCAAGTGTTTATTACAACTTATTACAAACCAGAATAACAAATTACATCAGAACAGAAAAATACAAAGAAAGTACAACCAGAGGAGGCCTGATTCGTGACTTCCCCTCTGAGTTACGAGATAAACCATCTCAAAGACCATTGATCCAAAGCTTTTCTCCAATTTGAGTGTTTCAGAGTTCCCTAAGAGACTCAATGAGACTCCGGGCAGTGCTCACACCCAAATTGTATTACCAGAATAGGGACAAGTGTAGTGTGGAAGTGCCATCCCTCAAGCGTCCAAGTTTAGAGGGAGCTCATGGGTCCCAAGGCAAGGCTCACAAGAGGGGGGAGGGGGGCAGAACTTAAGTCTAAGAGAGAGTGCAGGTGAAGAAACAGAGTAAAGAAAAGGGAAAGAGGTACTGGGAAACAGTTACAGAATTAAGGTCTTCACACAAAGGGATTTAGGGATTGGGGATTGCAAAGAGCCTATGCACTTAGGCATTAGTTAATTCTGGGCATGCACAACAATAAGGAGTGTTGTTATGCTTGCAAAATCAACTAGAATACACAATCACATAATGGTAACATAGAGGTTATGATCCAAGGGGAATCACGTTTGAGTCATACACATCAATACTTAATACTGTCATGCCTCAAACAAATCATTAGTATCAAACACATTAGGGTAGGGGTTTAGGACACATAATAGATTCAAAGCAGGTAGAAGGAAATTACAGCATGCTAAATTAAGTACCGGACTAAACACAAGCAGTAGGCAAACAAGAAGGCAAAAGTATTAAGTAAATATATTGTTATGATGCTGAAATCTTAATCAGAATATACTAGTTCAAAGAAGCAAAATATAGTAAAAGCAGGTAGCAGTACTTTGAAGACATGCTATAGTACAAGTAGCAAGAGAGAATATTTTTAGCGTAAGTGATTTCAGAACTAAAGTGTGTTCATCTGTGTTAATGAAAGAGCAGGGTATTTATAGTTTGAAGATAGGAAGAAAATAAGGCAAGGGTCATAGTTTAGCAGTAACTATAGAACTATGTACCAATTAAAATCAAATCAGAATAAGGACTTCCTTTAATTAAGGAGTTAAAATCAAACGGTAATTGGCAGAATACATTTAAGAAAAGAAATCAAGTAAGCATCATTTGCAGAGTAGCCAATTAGGGGTAAGTGCATAGAGGTTTAATTAAGGAAAGAATCTTTGAAATACTCAGTTAGTCAAATAAGGTTAGAAAACAAAGTAAAGTTGCAGCATATGGAGACAAGCGAAAATCAGTATATAGCAAATCAGGGAGTCAAGGATTTCAAAATCACTGATTTAAGGAGAGTGACATGGGTTTCCAAGAATAAACAAGTAAACCAAGTTAAAGACAAGAGAATCGAAAGTTTAAGGGGAAGTATTCAAACCAATTCAAAAACAGGGAAATCAATAAAACAGGGAAAGAATCAATTACACGAGTGCAATCAGAATTACACGGGAGGTTTTAAATCAGTCCAAAATTGAAGGTCATTTTAGAGGGGAATTTAGCATATAAAAGAGTGCATAAACATTAGGCATGTGAGGATAGACTTGTGACAAAGAGAATAACAATCACAAAATCAGTAGATAGTGAATTATCGCAACATGGTAGTCATATAGGTCAACTTAGTAATAGGGAAAAAGGGTATCAGAGGCATGCAAAAGTCCGGGTAAAAAGACTTTTCTGAAAACTATAATCTAGTTTCAATGCTTGCAAGAAACTAAATCACATAGAGAAATAGAAGTTGAAACAAAAAAGACTTCAAATCAAGTCGAGCTAATTCAAACAGATGAAGCAGTTTTCAAAAGTTCGAATAGGTCTAGAGAAATTAGGGTTTTGAAATTAATCGAATTCAGAGCATGACGAACAAGCAAATCACATAGCAAGTAGTCTCAAGACTCGAATGAACCCAAAATTTTAGGGATTTCACCATCAATCGAGTTCTAGAGATGAAAAGCAAGTAAATCGGACAAATACTAACAAAATATATTCTGAAATCTCAAAAGGTCAAAACCCTTAACATGCAAACTCGAGTAAAAGACAACATAAGGAAACATAGTATAACATGTTAGAAAATCAGAGAAAGCTTCGAAATAACTTAACAGAAACTCAAATCGGAAAAGATAAGGGTTCTTGAAGGTAGAGTTTTGAAAGAAACCTTGAGAAAGCGTTTAAAAGTTTAGAGTAAACATATATATATAGAAATTGGAAGAACCTCAAAGGTTAGGGTTTCGGAAGAACCCCATATGGTGAGAAAGTCTTGGAAACCATCGATCTAAGCAGGAGAAGTCAAGAGTCCGGCTTGAATGGCCATGGCTGGCCGGAGAAAAGTCAAATATGATCGAAGACAGCCATAAGAACTGAAACCGACAAAGGTCTGGACCGGGCTTTCCCGATCTGGCCTTGAAACCATAGTTCAAACACATAGAAGCCAAGGGAAGTGGATACAAGTCTCCAATGGCTTCGGAGGCCATGGAATTGGGGGATTTTCAGGTGGTAATTGAAGGCGGCGGCTAGGGTTTGAGAGGGGATTGAGAGACGATTGAGAGAGAAGGGGGTTCAAAGGCGGCTATAGGAGAGAAATGGTTAGGGTTTGTGGGTAGTTGGGAATTAATTTAGGAAAAGGTTGGTGGTGGTCGTTGATCATTTTGATCAACGGCCTAGATTGAATGGGTAGGTAGGGGATCCGGGCGGGTTGTTCTAATTGGGTCGTGGGTCAGGTATGGCTAGGATTTGGGCTGGGTAATTGGGCTTTAAATTGGGGTTCAATTCAGGATACGATTGAAACACAATTGGGCTATATTTTAAATAGCCACTCTTCCCTTATTTATTTTATAAAAAATAGTAGAATAATTTTTGGAAATAAATTAAAGGTTCTAAAATGATTAATTACACATAATTGTCAAATTAAAAATATTGGACCTAATTTTTATAGACATAAATGTAATTAATCTAAAAGAGGCTAATGTTGCAATTATATGCAATTTAGCTTAAAAATACTAAATAAATTTGTAAAAATATGAAAAAATTACATTATCTATATTTTAGTATAAATATGAGAGTTCAATAAATGAATCACCAAAAATGATAATTTTGGGAATAATTATCGTGTTTATTCTGGATAAGATAGGGCAATAAATTAATTTAAATATATTTAAAAAATTAAGGAAAAATAATAAAACATTTGGACATACTTATATATGCATACATATGCTATTTTGAAAGTATTTTACATATTAAAAATATATAGGGAAAAATTGGGTATCAATAGATGCAGTGTTGACGCTACGGCCCCAGCAGCATGAATTCATGGCTGTCCCAATAGCAGATTGTATGATGCTGGCTCGTCTATTACTTGGAAGTCAACATCGAACTAAGTTGGCCCCATTTTCAAACACAGACTAATTTCCCTAATAGTGGACATTTGGGAACCGTCGAAGACTTTCACATTAATGGCTCCGTCCTTTATTTCATGCAGTCCTTTGCCCAACTTCTTGAGTGTTACTAGCGGAAAAATGTTGAGACTAGAACCCCCGTCGATCAAGATCCTGGTGATAAATTAGTCTTCGCATTGCACAGTGATGTGCAGTGCTTTGTTGTGTCTCAACCCTTCAGGTGGTAGCCCATCCTCGTGAAAAGTAATTTTGTAACTTTCCAATATCTATCCTACCATGTTGGCCATCTCCCCGCCAGTGATGTTGCTTGGCACGTATGCTTCACTCAGCACCCTCAACAAAGCATTCTTGTGTGCCTCAGAATTTTATAGCAAAGCAAGTATGGAGATTTGTGCCGGTGTTTTGTTCAACTGGTCGATGACCGAGTATTCCTTGGCATGTATCTTTCTCCAAAGATCGTCAGGACCTGTCTCGATGATGGGTGGCCAATTGGAGGCCTGCTTGCTTGACTCAGCTAAATGTTCAGGGGTATAGACCCTACTAGTTCTCGCCATACCTTGTGCGACAAAATCTCTTTGAACCTGACCTTACTTTTCCTCCTTGCTTCGGTTGTATAGTCACATGGTATAGCCTTCGTATGGAATGTCGTCATGGTTGACATCACTACTAGGATCGGCGTGTCTATCTTTACTTCGAACAGAGCATGTGGCTTGGGTGGTAAAACTGCAACTTCAAACGGTGTGAGTGCATTTGCTGGTTACACAAATTCGACCTCAATTGGTGTTGGTGTCTTTGCAGATGACGTTGTTTCAAACTCAAGCACAGACATATTTACCTCAGTGACTCCAGATGGCTGAATCTGGACCACGTTCGGATTAAGTGTAACTATTGGCTTCTTTGGGTTATCACCTTTTACGATCAACCCCATTGACCCCTCGGGATCCCAATCATCCTCTATTTCAATCATGTGAACGCCTCCACCCTTATGGTTCAGAAGGGGGTTATTGCAGACGTTTGGAGCAGATTCCTTTGCCACAATAATCTTGTTGTCAATCAGAGCCTGGATCTTGTCCTTTAGAGAACGACATTCATCGATGGTGTGTCCCTTCAAACCAGAATGGTATGCACAGGATTTGTTTGGGTTAACCCACTGAGAAGAGTTCTCAGGGGTTATAGAGGGGATGGGGGTGATATAACCAGCACCTTTGAGTCACTCGTACAACTGGTCAATAGGTTTAGCAATGGCTGTGTATTATTTAGGAGGCCTTCGGTCAAAGTTTGGTCGAGGTCTAGGGAAGTTTTGGCATGTAAGAGGTGATTGATAGTGGGATGGTTGAGTATTGTAGGCTTGGTAAACATATGTGGGTTGGGTATATCTAGGTGAAGTAGGTTGATATGTGGAAGGTGGAGGTGATTGATAAGTGGGTGGTGGAGTTTGGTAAGAGGGTAAGAGTGCTTGGTAGTTCGGAGTTGGTTGATATGTGAGTGGAGGTGTTGGGTAAATTTGGTATTTGGAAAGAGATTTGGTTCTCTGTGCGACCATTATGGCTCCTACGTCCTTTTTCATAGACACATCACCAGACTACAAGGCCTTATTTGTAGCTTGTAAGGCTTCAAAGTTTATAACCATACCGCTTTTGATGCCCTCTTCAATCCTTTCACCAAGCTTGATAATGTCAGAAAATTTATGGCTCTCAATCAACATTAGTCTCTCATAATATTGCGGGTCTTGAGCCCGAACAAAGAATTTGTTCATCTGTTCCTCCTCTAAGGCAGGTCTGACCTTAGCAGCTTCGAACCTCCAGCAAGTAGCATATTAACGAAATGTTTTTGTAGGCTTCTTCTTTAGATTCTGAATATAAAACATATCCGGCACATTCTTGGTATTAAACCTGAACCTGTCCATAAAGTCGGACGTCATGCTTACCCATCTTGACCATTTTGTTGGATATTGGCTAATGTACAAAGATAGAGCATCTCCTTTTAGACTCCTCATAAAAAGCTTCAAGTGGATTCTCTCGTCTTTCCCTACTCCAACCAGTTTGTCACAGTACGCTCTCAAATAGACCCTTGGATCCCCTGTACCATCAAACATCTCGAACTTAGGAGGTTAGTACGCCTCGAGCAGTTCGACATCGAGCTGTATGCAAAGATCTTCATAGCTCAGCCCTTCAATTCCCTTGCTTCCTTCAACGCCTTGAATTCGGCTAGTCAATTTCTTAAGTTCCTCAGCTAGGTTCCTGATGAGCAAGTCTTTATCATCAGACTCGGGTGTGTTTGAGATGGGTTAGGTGGAATGTGGCATAGTCTCCACATAGATGGGGGTGTTATGATGGGTGTGGAAGTGGTCATTTGTGGAGTTTTGGGGTTCGGGGATGAGCAGCGGAGTATTGTTTGAAGTATGGCAGGTGTTGCAGTGGTGGTGAGGAGCGGGATGGTTTTGTTGCTTTGGGATATTTTGTGGAGGTGCAGGGTTCTAAGCATTTGGGAAATTGACATCTGAAGTGGTGAGGGAAAATGACAGATTTGCCAGATTCCGAACCTGATCAAGTTCTTCTTAGAATTTCAACAGCTTTTGTTCGAGTTGGGATGCATGACCATGAGTGACTTCTACCCTTTCCTTTGAGTTTTCCTTTCTGGCTTGTTCAAATGTTCCATCTTTCCTTTGTTGTTGTTTTTGACAGGACTAAGAGGAGGAGTGGGTGGATGGCCCCTGGATCTCATGGAATAAGATGATGTTGCCAGTGTGCACGAACTAACCTTTGGGGAGGGGAAATAATAAACAAAAAAATAAAAACAAAAAGGTAACAAGTTAGTGAGGATTATAAAAAACGTTGTGATATTTAAACACATAGTGTAGAATGTAAACCGTGTCCTAACTTGGGAACCTACTTGTGCCTGATGTGGGCCTAGTGACAAGTTGATTTGGAGAACTTAGAATGCTAAATGCCTCATTTTATTGATAAAAAGTTGACGAATCCCAAATCGACACTAAATAAAAGAAAATAAAAGTCACTAGTGGCCATTGGCCTTATTACATTTCATAAAGCAAAAAGAAAACTTCTATCTATTAGGTCCCAGAAGGACCTTCCCCAGACTCGGCATCCTTGGCTCCGACGAACAGCTTTCCCAGCTTGCGAAGTCCCAGCAATAGGTAGGTTCGAGCTAGATGTCCTCCTTCGTTTCCTTCAGCATTTTGGCAGTCCTCGACCCTCTTAAGAAACTTCCTTTCTAGCTCCACTATGCCTCGCTCCAAGTATCCCAGTCGCTTGTTGGCACTGGCAGCCATGTACTTCCGCTCCTCAATCAGCTTTTGGTTGGCTTCTTGTATCTCATGGTGCTCACTTTTGCACTCCCGGATCCTCTTGCGCAGTTGATTGTATTTGACCTGTTCCTCGGCCTTCTCATCAACGATCATGTGGCCCCTAGCAAACCCTGGTTGACCCAGACCATCGTGATTATCTTCCAACCAGCCTGAATAGTAGGGAGCGCAACCAGCGTAGTATATGTCTGGCTCGATGGTATCTCTCCCTATGACGATCTTGCAGTGCCGCATATGCTGAGCTTGGCACTTATAAGGACTGTCATCAGCCTGGAAGTCAGCCCGGAAATGACTCATCTTGTCGACCCTAGGTATAACCTGCTTCCTACCAGCTTGCCTCATAACCCGAAGAGGGACGTAAGGGTATGTTTCTCTCAGACTGATCAATATAAAAAATGGTGCATCCTTGGATCGGGCGATGAATTCCTCGGTAGGGAACCACTCGAACATCTATTGTACTTGACCATCAGTTAGATTATCGAATAACGCAACCCATCATTTGGCATATTCTGACTGGGCGAACATGTTGGACATGTAATTCATTCGCTTCGGATGATGAAAAGCGATATGATCATCCCAGTCCCTTGGCCGAATCTCTTGTCGGTACTCACCCCGTTGGAGATGCTCCATGAGCCAGAGCTGAAGTAGAAAATTGCAGCATTCGAAGTGTTTGGCTCCTCGTTGGTATATCTTCAAGGCTCGGTATATTTATGCAATGATCATGGGCACAATGTTGAAAGGTTGCCCACCAATTCCTTCCATTAGAGTTTTAGTTACCATAGCTAACCTGGTGTGGATCCTTGCTTTCTTAATTGGAAACACGATCATACCCAGGAAACAAAACATGAATACAAAGACCCTTCGGTGAATATGCCCCAATGAGGTGATAGCAAACTCGTCCAGATAGGTACGGTAGGATTTGTTGTGACCGTACCTCTCGTACAAATAATCAAAAGGGATATAGGATTCTTTCAGACATGTCAGTTCTGGATTATTCTTTAAACCCATCATTTTGAGGAAACCCCTGCCCTTGCGGTTCTCAGGCATTAACAAACCCGGAGTTTCCCATGGTATACCGGCCAACCCTCCTATTTCTTCTAGCAAGGGTGTCATTTCAATGTCCCCGAAGCGGAACACAGACCTCTCATAATCCCAAAATAAAGTAGCAGCTTCTATGACCTTGTTGTGGATTGGATTTCCAGGAGGGAAGGTAGGTTGCCTAGATATTTCCGAACAAGGGTCTGATCACTGGAGTGGAGATCCTCCCACCAGCTTAGCAATTTTGGATGGATGTTGGTGACCATGCCGAATCTGGGGATTTCGTGCCTCATATTTCTGCAAGACAAAAAGGGTTAGGCCCTTACCCCCGCCAGACTCGACTATTTAATATCAACAATTGGCATAAAAGCATTTAGTTCTCCAAATAAATGCACAGAATATGGTAGTGTCCGTTTGGGTTTAGGGAAACCCAGTGGACTTTGGACAAGGCTATCTTAAAGAGTCATTATACGGACAACATAACTAGCTCGGCTAAGTTTCATCATGATGCATGCACAGTTAAACAGAGTAAGGTTTCTATGGGGTTTTAGACTGGTACCCTTGAGCGGACAACTCAAGGGGGAAAGGCACGTAACCGTCGACTACACCATTGATCGACTGGTTTTACCGCAAATATGCCTTTTCCGGATTTAGGGGTGATAATATCAGAAGAGCGCAACCACTCATTATAAGCGTTGCTATAGCATTTGTTCAGCACGAGTGGAATATGAGCATGATTATACAATAATTTAAACATGTTGTCACGTATTTGCACGTTTAAGAAAGTAGTAAATACAACACATTCATAATTGAAAGCAGTAGTAAAGGAAATAAACAAAAGATAAGTCTGTTTTGCAGTTGAAAAGAGAATTGAATGCTTAAAGAAATTAAACAAGTAATTGCCACATAAAGAGGTATAAATTCACAATAACAGTTTGAAATAGTAAAAGCCTAAAAGTCCCCAGCAGAGTCGCCATGCTGTCGCGCCCCCTTTTTCTCGCGAAATCGGGTTTATGACATTTGGAGGGACAACTCATTCCTTTTGGGAACTAGGTTTGCACATGAAGAGTCGCCACCTAAAGATTAAGGTGCATTAGGACACCAATAGGGCTTGATTTGAATAATCAGAGATATAGGTTAAGGGCTTGAAATTATTCTAAGGGAAAGGTGTTAGGCACCCCTCAAAATCCACTAGTGTGGTTCCCAACCAGACATTTATTGTGAATTCGGGTGCAATTAACTTATAAGCAAATAAGGCTCAAATAAGAGGGGATTTCAATACATAATGGTTTGAAAGTAAACAAATTTGAAAGAACGATCAAAGAGCTGATTTTTAAATAAAGAGTTACAATACTAAAAAAGAATAAACTATAAAGGGGGCCCTAGGTTTATTAAAAATATGGATCACCCCACCCAATGTCCGGTAATCACTCCTCAATGAGGGGCTACACGTAAGATTATCGCGTGGTCATCATATCCATATCTACCCTTCCCACCCCGTTAAGGTATTAAAGCGCGGATTGGTCTCGATTACTTATTGCATGCTATTACCCGTCCCATTCCTATCAGTCCGGGAGGAACTTAGGACTACTAATCCTAAAAGGGAGGGATATTAGGCTTATTTGAAGTTTCAAAGGTAAAAACTCTAAGATGACATACAAAAAAAACACATACTGCATATTAAAGGGGAAACACATAAGCATATATGTTCAAGTATACCTCCTCAAACAAAACACATAAAATAGCATGTCTTACACATACTGCTTAGGTTTGATTTAAAATACCGAAGATGAGGGAGATTAATTATTGAGGCAGATTAGTTTATTACATATCTCAAATAAAAAGTCTGAATCAGGCCTGCCTGCTGGTTGTAGTGATTAACAAAGCGGATTTAATTTGCAGTTATTACTCTAAGCCTTGCCTAAATGTTTAGGCGAGGTCTTATAGGCATGCTTGCTAAACCTTGTTAAGCGAGGGAATTAGATTATTAAAAGAGGTTCAGAATGGACAAAATTAAAAATTAAACCGGTTACAGGTTCGACAGGCGATAGTATCTACTATTACTGATTTTAGTTCCTAGGAGCATGAAATCTAACATTGACTTTGAATAAAACAAACCAGAATTATTTAGAAACCCCTATAGGCATGATTTCTATATATAGGGAATATGCAGAATTTAAAACATCCTATAGGCATGGTTTCTAGGTGAAGTTTTGAATATGCAGAAAAAGTACCCTATAGGCATATTTTCTAAATGAAGTTTGCATATGAAGAATTTAAAACACCCTATAGGCATGTTTCTAAATGAAGTTTGAATATGTAGAATTTAAAACGTCCTATACGCATATTTTCTACCCTTGCATGCATATTACCCAACCCTCTTTACTAGCCAACCCCAAATATTTATTACAACTTATTATAAACCAGAATAATAAATTACATCAAAAAAGTACAAAGAAAAGTACAACCAAAGGAAGCTTGATTCTTGACTTCCTCTCTGAGTTATGAGATAAACCAACTCAAAGACCATTGATCCAAAGCCTTTCTTCAGACTTGACTGTGTCTGAGTTCCCTAAGGGCCTCAATAGGACCCCGGGCAGTGCTCATACCCAAGTTTCATAACCAGAATAGGGAGAAGTGCAGTGTGGAAGTGCCAACCCTCATGTGTCCGAGTTCAAAGGGAGCTCATGGGTGCCAAGGCAAGGCCTATAAGAGGGGGCAAAACTTAAGTCTAAGAGAGAGTGGAAGTTTAGAAACAGAGCTTTACGAACTAAGTAAGGAAAGAGGTGTTGGGAAACAGTTACAGAGTTGACAACTTTACACAAAAGGGGTTCAGGGGTTGGGAATTTATTGAAAAGAGCCTATGTACTTAGGCAAGGGTCAGCTTTGGGCATGCACAACAATAGAAGTTGCTTGCATGCCTATAAGCCTACCAGAACACACAAGATCAGAGAGAGACATAGAGGTTATAATCCCAGGGGATCAAGTTCGAGTTTTGGGTAACAATGTTCCATACTGCCATGCCTCAAACAAACCATAAGTATAAAACACATTGGGGTAGGGGTTTAGGGTTCATAGTACATAGATTCAGAATAGGAAGAAAGAAATTACAGTATGCTAAAATAAAGTACTGAATTAAATACAAGTTGTAGGCAGACAAGAATGCAAGAACATTAAGTAACCATGTTGTTGTTGATGCTGAAAACTTAATTAAGACATACCAGTTCAAAGAAGCAAAACGTAGTAAAGAAAGGTAGCAGGATTTTTGAAATATAGCTTTGGCTTTCAGCCAGCTAAATAGGCCACAGTTGAAGTAGTGAAGCAAGAGAGAATGTTTTGAGTGTAAGTGAGTCTAGAACTAAGAGTGTTCGTTTTTTTGCTAATGAAAGAGCATGGTACTTATAGTTTGAAAACAAGTAGAAAATAAGGGAAGAATCATAGTTTAGCAGTAATTACGGAACTATGTACTAATTAAAATCAAATCAGTATGAGTACTTTCTTTAATTAAGGAGTTAAATTTAAACGGTAATAAGCAGAAAATATTTAAGGAAAGAAATCAAGTAGAATATCATGTGCAGAATAGACAATTAGAGGCAAGTACATGGAGGTTCAATTAAGGGAACAACTAATGAAGAATCTTTGAAATACTCTGTTAATCTAAATAAGGTAAGAAGATAAAATAAAGTTACAGAATATGGAGAAAATCGAAAATTAGTACATAGTAAATCAGGGAATCAAGGATGTCGAAATCACTGATTTAAGGAGAGTAACATGGGTTCCCATGAGTAAGCAAATTAACCAAGTTAAAATAGGAGAATCGAAAGTCTAAGGAAAGTTTTCAAATCAAACCCAGAAACAAGGAGCTCAGAGTCAATCAAAGAGAGAACTATGAGTCCTGTTTTAGCATATAAATAGAGAGCACAAAATATTAGGCATGTGAGGCTAAACTATGGCAAAGAGAAGCAACATGCAATAACAATCATAAAGTTAGTAGACAGTGAACTATCTAAACATGGTCATCACATAGGTCAACTTCATTAGCTTAGTGATAGAGAAAAGAGAGAGTATCAGAAGCATGCAAAATGGCCAATTTTAAAAAAAGCCCTTTCTAAAAAGTATAGTCTAGTTTCAATAATTGCAAGAAACCAAATCACATAAAGAAACAGATGCTGAAACAAAAAGGATTTCGAATCCAATCGAGCAATTTCAAATAGGTGAAACAGATTCAGAAGCTCGAATAGGCCCCAAAGAAATTAGGGTTTTGAAACCAATCGGATTCAAAGATGATGAACAAGTAAATCACACAGCAAATGGTCTCAGAACTCGAATGAACCCAAAATTTTAGGGTTTTTACCACCAATCGAGTCTAGAGATGAAAAACAAATAAACCGAACAAATACTAACAAAAATAGAATAGGAAACCTCGAAAGGAGTTAAGGCCCTTAACAAGAAAACTCAAGTAGAAGAAATGGCATAAGGAAACATAGCAAAACGTGTTAAACAACTTAACAGAAAACCTAATCGGAAAGGATAAAGGTTTTAAAGGTAGAGTCTTAGAAAAAACTTTGAGGAAAAAATGTTTAAAAGTTTAGAGCAAACACAGATCTAAAAGAAATCAGAAGAACCTTAAAGGTTAGGGTTTCAGAAGAATTCCAAATGTTGAGAAAGGGTTTGAAGACCATCGATCTAAGCAGTAGAGTCAAGAATCAGACTCGAATAGCCATAGCTGGCCGGGGGAAGATCAGAGATGAACTGAGAACAACCATAAGCTGAAATCGATCCAGGTCTGAACCAAGTTCTTTCACGATCTGGCCTTGAAACCATAATAATCGGGCACGTAGAGGCCAAAGGAGGTGGATACAGGCCTCCAATGGTCTTGGAAGCCATGGATTTGAGAGGTTTTTCGGGTGGTAGTTGAGGGCGGCGGCTAGGGTTTGAGAGGGGTTTGAGAGACGATTGAGAGAGAAGGGGGATTCAGAGGCGGCTGTAAGTAAGAATGGTTAGGGTTTGGGGATAGTTGGGAATTAATTTAGGAAAGGGTTAATATGAGCTGTTGATCTAAGCGATCAACGGCTGGGATTAAACGGGAATCCGGGCGGATTGTTTAAAAGGCTCATGGGTCAGTTTGAATGGGAATTGGGTCGGGGTAAAATTGGGTTTAAATTGAATTCAATTGGGGTCCGATTTGGGGCTATAATCGAAATAAAATTGAGCTAACATTTAAATAACAACTTTTCCCTATTTGATTTATAAAAAATAGTAAAATAATTTCTGGAGATAAATTAAAGGTACTAAAATGACTAATAGTATGTAATTATCAAATTAAAATACTGGACTTGATTTTTATGAATATAAACGTGATTAAATCCAAAAGAGGCTAATATTGCAATTATATGCAATTTAGCTTTAAAAAATACTAGATAAATTTGTAAAAATATGTAAAAATTATCTTAGCTATATTTTAGCGTAAATATGAAAAACCAATAAATCAGTCAACAAAATGATAATTTTGGGAATAATTATTGATTTTTTGGATAAAATAGGGTAATAAATTGATTTAAAATAATTAAAAATAATAATAAAATATTTGTAAATGCTTATATATGCATACATATATTATTTTAAAGTATTTTGCATGTTAAAAATATACAGTAAAAAATTGGGTATCAACACCTGCCTTCTGGTTGTAGCTATTGATACCCAATTTTTTCTTGTATATTTTTAATATGAACAATACTCTCAAAATAGTATGTATATACATATATAATTATTTTCCAAGGTTTCAATATTTTTCTCTTATTTGTAAGATTTTTAAATCAATTTATTACCTTATTTTAGCAAGAAAAGTCCAATAATTATTCCCAAAATTATCATTTTGGCAATTCACTTATCAAATTCTCATATTTATACTAAAATATAGCTAACATAAGTTTTGCATAATTTTACAAATATATTTAGTATTTTTTAAGCTAAATTGCCTATAATTGCAGTATTATCCTATTTCAAGATTTAATTGTGTTTACAAATATGAAATGGACTCCGGTATTTTTATTTTTCATAATTATATATTATTAATCATTTTAGAACATTTAATTTACTCTCAAAAATTATTTTACTATTTTTTATAAATTAAACAAAGGAAAAGTGGCCATTTAAATGTTAGCCCATTTGCATTTCAATTTTGGCCTGATTTGGCGCCCAATTAAACCCAATCCTAAAACCCAATTACACTGACCTAAATCCTAGTCTACCCGACCCGCGACCCTTTTAAAATGACCCGCCCGGATCCCCATTCAATCCAGGCCGTCGATCAAAATGATCAACGACCACCCTTTAATATTTCCTTTCTTATTCCCATTACCCCCCCAAACCCTAACCATTTCTCACCATTAGCCACCTTTGAATTCCCCCTTGTCCCAATTATCTCTCAGAAACCCTAGCCGCCTCCCTCCACTTTCATCCTAAAATCGCCTGAATCGATGGCTTCTAAAGCCATTAAAAGCCTGTATTTGCCTCCTACAACTCCTACCTGCTTGATTATTATGTTTTCAAGACTAGACCCTGAGGAAGTTTGGTCCAGATTTCGGTGCTTCGCTGTCTCCGGTCATCTCCGACCTTGCTCCGGCCAGTCATGGCTGTTCAAGCCTGATCTTGACTTCTCCTGCCAAGATCAATGACTTTCCAAGCATTTCTCACTATCTAGGGCTCTTCTGAAACCCTAATCTTCGAGGTTCTTCCGATTCTTTTAGATCTGTTGTAGATCTATGTTTACTCTAAGCTTCTAAACATTTTCTCAAAGTTTCTTTCAAAACTTTGCTTCTAGAACCTTCGTCTTTTCTGACTTAGGGTTTTTTGTTACTTTATTTCGAAGCTCTTCTGTTTTTAAAAAAAAACATGTCTACTATGTTTCTTATGTTGTTCTTATTCTACTGTGTTTCTTATGTTGTTCTTTTACCGGGTTTCTTATGTTGTTCTTCTACTATGTTGCTTTTCTATTTTGTTTCTTTATGTTGTTCCTATACTGGAATATGCATGTTAAAAGCCTTAGTTACTTTTTGAGATTTCTGAACTTATTTCGTTAGTATTTTTGCCTGATTTGCTTGTTCTCATCTCTATACTCGATTGACGAAGAAAACCCTAGATTTGGGGATTCATCAAGTTTTGAGACTACTCGTTATGTGATTTGCTTGTTCTTCATCTTTGAACTTGTTTATTTCTTTGAACCTATTCGAGTTTTTGAAAGATGTTTCATCTACTGCTCGATTGAATTTCTGAATCTTTGTTTCTTTATATGATTCTAACTTCCTGCTAAAACTCTATAAGGTGTTTTACTTGACCCTTTGGTATGCTATTCGATACTCTCTCTTCTCTGTTACTGAGTAACTGGAATCGACCTATGTGACTACTTGTGTTTGCTACTATACGATGTTTCTCTTTGTCCTAAATTCAGCCTTGCCTGCTTAATACTCATATACTCTTTTATATGCTGAGTTTCCCTCTAAAATGGCCTTCAATTTGGGACTGATTTCAGACCTCCTTGTGTGAGCCTGATTAGTTCTTTCCTTGTTTTACTGATTTCCCTGATTCTTGGGTTGATTCGAGAACTTTCCCTTAGCCTTTCGATTTTCCTATTCTGACTTGGTTTATTTATAACTTCAAATCCCTGACTCCATGATTTACTATGTGTTGATTGATTTATTGTGTTTCTTACCTATTTGGTTAACCGTGTATTTCAAAGATTCTTCATTAATTCTTCCCTTAATTAAACTCCTATGTATTTACCCTCAATTGCCTACATTGCACAAGATGTTTACTTGATCTCCTTCTTAAATAATTTCTGTTCATTATCGTTTAGTTTTAACTCCTTGATTAAAGGAAGTCTTTGATACTGATTGATTTTTAATTGATACACATTCCCATAATTATTTTCTTGCCTTATTTTCTGCCTGTTTTCACACTATAAATACCTGGATTTTGCATTGACACGACGGACAATCCCTCAGTCATAGTTTTCTTCTGAAACTACACTTATACGCAATAGTATTCTCTCTTATTTGCTTGCATTGTGGCCTGTTTACAAGACCTACTGCGTTTCTTTGTTATGTTTCTTTGAAACTGGTATGTTCTGATTTAAGTTTCAGCACCACAACAAATGTGTTTATTCATGCTTTTGTATCCCTGACTACTTACTATTTTTGTATAGTTCAGCATTACTGATTTCTTTTCATGCCTGTTCTGTTATGAATTCCTATTTCCCCACCCCCTTGTGTGTTTAAGCTATGGTTTGGAGCATGGCAATGTGTAAATTGTTGCCTATGAATCAAACCTGATACCTTAGGATCCTAGCCTCCATTAATGTGTGTTTTGACAAGCTTATGGCATGCTAGCATCCTCCGTTGCTGGGCATGCCTAAAGCCTGCCCTTGCCTAAGCAATATGCTCTTTAAAACCTCCTCATTCCCCTGTACCCCTATGTGTACTTATTTGTAGCTATTTTCCTTCCCCTTTTCCTCTCTCAAAAGTCTGTCTCTGCACTCACACTCTCTCTTAGTCTTTAAGTTCAGCCCCTCTCTTGTGAGCCTTGCCTTAGGACCTTGAGTTCCCTCTGAACTTGGACACTTGAGGGCTGACCCTTCCACATCGCACTTGTCTTAATCTGGTAACACGTTTGGGTGTGAGCACTACCTAGAGCTCATTTGAGACTCTTAGGGAACTCCAACACACTCAAATGGGAGAAAGGCATTGGATCATGAATCTCTTGGAGTTGGTTTACCTCATATTTCAGGACATGAAGTCTGAATCAGGCTCTCCTTGGTTGTACTTTTAATTTCTAATGTATTCTTTTACTTTATTATGGGCTATAATAATTTTGTAATAAACATTTGGGGCTGATTAGTGAAAAGGGTGGGTAATTATGTATGCAAAAAGGGTAGATACCATGTCTATAGGAATTCTGAATTCTGCATTCTCACCTAGCTACTATGTCTATAGGAATTCTGAATTCTGCATAGATACCACGTCTATAGGTTTTCGAATTCTGCACATTCAAATGCATATAGAAAGCATGTCTATAGGGAATTTTGAATATCCATTCTCATAAAGAAATCATGATCATAGGTCTGCTACTCTCGTTTAGAAATCATGCCTGTGAGCACGTGATTTTTGCCTCACGAAAACTACTCCAAAATAAATCAAAAATAAAATAAATCTCTTTTAATGTGCAATTTTTAGAATTTGTGTGGTGTTTGTAAATTATTTGTGTTGTCCGTAAATGTTTGCTTTGTTATAATTAAATAAAATAAAAATAAAAATATATGTTTCATGCATATCTAGGATTTAATCATGCATTTAATAATTGATTTGAAAATAAAATCACAAGATACGCATTGGTTCTATTTTAAATATTCCACTGTGTGATTAATGTTTTGTCTATGTGTTAATAGTTGTTCAAAGTAATCAGTATTTTTGTAATGATAATTTTTGTTTTTAATAATTTTAATTAGGATTTTAGTAATTAAAAAATAAAATTGGAAATTGAAAAGAGTTGATTAAAATGTAAAAAAAAAACGGACTGGGCCATTTATTTGACAAAAAATTTAGGCCCAAAACAATACATTCTAACCCAGCCCAAGTCAGTCAACCCGAAGACCATCAAACGACGTAGTATAGGGCAAATACTACGCCTTTTGATGATGCCCGGCCATTTAATTTCAAATGCAAACCATACGGCGTCGTATGGTTGCAATAGATCGGGGCCGTTCATTACTTTTGATCCAAGGGCTCCCAGGATTTTGACCTAACCCGTGATCATTACCCGATCCAGTACCCGGGCCGACCCATTCCCTAACTAAACCAAAACGACGCCGTTCATGTAAGCATATAGATCCTGGCCATCCATTCTGCCTGATCTAACGGCCAGTATCAATCCACCTTCCCCCTATATAAACCCCAAATCCTTACCCCGGCCCCCCTAACTAAACACCCCCTCCTCTCATGTTCATCATCGTCCTCAAACACACCCCTAACCCTAGCCGCCCTAGCATCCCATCCCCTGAAACCCGGCGGCAACAACGCCGCCGGTCACCACCTTAACACCCCAGACTCCTCACAACCTCGTCTTCACGGATCTGGCCTTAGTTTCTTTCGAATCAGACCCCAACTCTTCGAATATTAAATCGAAGGTTGGTCTGAAAACTCAACCCTTTCCAATGGCTTCCAAAATAACACCACAGCTTCCCCTAGATACCCTAGCTATGGATCTAGTGTTGGTTTGGTTCGAATCCCCTCAGAACTCTTCGAATCTTCTTTTGAAGGTTCGAATCAAAAATGAACTCACTCAGATTCCTTCCAAATTAACACCAAATGACCCCTAGGCTTCCCTCACCCTTGTGTCATCTTCGGTTCCCTTCGAATCTGCCCAGAAGTGTTCGGATTTAAGATCCAAAATCTGAAACCCTAAAAATTTTCCAATCTTGGAATTTTTTCAATTCAAACGAGGGATTGAGGTTTAATCGACCTTAGTCGAAGTATTTTCAGTTGAAAATACTTCGACTAAGGTCTGTTTGATTTCAAAAGTCTGAATCCAAGTTGAGTTTGAGTCCGGTTGAATTTGAAGAAGTAAAGGTATTTTTCCTATTTCTTTTTGTTTCCTACATGTATAGTTGTTTGTTTCAATAACCTGTTAATTTTTCATATTTTTGTTTGATTAATTCTGTTATTCTGTCTCATACCCACTTACTTGATCAAAGTGTGAATTGTTTCTGTTGGTTGTGATTGTTTATAATGTGTGTAATCGACTCGATTAAGTTCGTCGATTAGTTACATTATGAATTCCCGTTTGTGATAATGCTAGTTGAAACAATCTGTTTACATATTGTTTGTGGACCATTGTTATAAATAATCAGTTTGATTAATACTCGTCAGTTAAATCATCCTTGATTCTATTTCAATGAGTCCGTCAAATGAATGTTGCGTGTATGTTGATTTCTGAACCAGTTGGTTTCAGGGCATTGTCAGTATATTGACAATACTCCTGTATTTGTTTAATCTTGGTTCAATATTGAAATTCAGTTTGAATTGTTCTTTTGTTCAGTATGATGTTATTGTGAGGATTAGGTTTAATTTCAATTTTTTACAGAGTGTGGGTTAAATACAATTGTATTAGGAGGTTAATCATAGGATTGGTTATAGCTGCTTAAACAGACTTTAAAATCTGTTTTGTATCAGATTCTGATTTTAATTTAAAAACAGTAATAATAGTAGGATTCAGGGACATTTCTGGGAATGAAACAGTAAAAATAGTGTGTTAGTGCTAATGTGTTATAATGGAATGTTAGTGGCTATTACTTAATGAAATAATGGGAAGCAAAAGGGTAATGGAATACTGGAAATCAGGAAAAAGTTAACTTAATGGGATTTAAAGTAGTGAAAGCAGATTTTAATGAGACTTTCTGATTTTTTAAAAGAATAAAGGGGTCCAGGTAGCACTTAAGAGAGGGGGGGGGCAGACTTGTATAAATACAGGGACAGACCTTAAAAGAAGGGATCTGGAAAAAAAAAAGAGAGGATCTGATTTTTAAGGCATTAGGGAATACACTCAGAGATAAATATACACAGAGAGATACACAGAGGGAAAAGATAAAATTTGAGAGAGGAAAATCAAGCAGAAACAGAAATCTGAAAAGGAAGATAGAAAGAAAGGAAAACAGAAACATTAAAACAGAATTCTACATCGGAAGTTAGTATTGAAGCTGATTCTGTGTTTTGAAATTGAAAGCTTTTTCAGTCTGCTTTGTTCTAAGTCTCAAAATCAGAAATATTATTCTTTGTATTAAATCTGTCCGGATTTGTTCGATCTCTTTGTTCAGTTAAAAATCTGAAATTTCTTAAAAGTACTGTCACTGTGCATCTGGGTTCCTCGGGTCTTATTATTGCTCAAATCTGTGGGAATACTGGTATTCTGCTGATTTTGTTACTGCTGCAACTGCTGAAATTTACTCTTTCTACCTTCATTTCCAGGTACCTATCTTTTAAATTCTATGTTGGGAAGAGATTCAGCATGACAAATCAATGAAGCTTGAATTGCAATTCTATTTTTTATTTGTCTAGGTTCATTATTTTAAATTTCAGTCTTGTTTCATATTGGTTAGTATAGTAGTATGCTTGACATGATAATTATCGGTTGATCATACTCTTTTGAAATTCATATAAGTGTTGTAATAGAATTATCTATTCCAGAATTTCATTAAAGTATAGTTATGATTGAATTGTCAAGATAGGGAACATGGCATAAAGTTGGCCATTAATTAAGTCTTATGACATTGTTAGTCAGGTACAGAGTAGTAGGGAAATGTCAAGAAAATGCATTGTTAGCATATGTTAATTATTTGGTTGTGGATTTAGGCTAGATGATGTTGGTCGCATTTTGTCCATATATGGCGTAATAATGATTATGTTTATAATCAATAGTCGAAAGTTGCATTAGTAAAATCCGCTATGTTCACAATGTCAAAAATATGACGAATAATGTTGTATGTAATATCATTTTATTAAGTCAATAGGTAAATTTTTTTCTTTCTTAATAACAAATGGCCTAGGAATTTTACAATGCGAAAGTTAGTGTTTAGCAATGGTTCACATGAATTGAGAATCAAATCGGTTTGATTATATATATATATATCTTACGTTCAATCATAAGCCGAATTAATAAATAATTAGGCCTATTAGATTAGGAACAAGCAATGTGGAAAGAGATTAGATTTATAATGTGTAACAAGTTTAAGATTGTAAAAAATAACACTCGTTGCAAATGGAATAATGAGAATTCTTCGAAAATGTCATTTCCTTTCAAGAATTGAATTTTTTTTAGTTTCATACGCTATTCACCTTTTGAGTATACATATGTTGTATTTACTAAAAATAGTGTTAATCATATGTTTATTCTTTTCTTTGGATTTAAATAGCTTGGAGGAATATAATTCATACGCAAAAAATATAATTCGCAATAAACATTTAATAAATTGTGAATTCTTTTCAAGAATTTAAGGGTACCTTAAATGGAGATTTCTCATGATTTTTACATAAAATGTATAGATATAATAAACAATTTGTGGAAAATCTATACTACCATTAAGAATATTTTGCGTAATTAAGGATGCATTCGCGTAACCTGATTATATTTCTAAAAGCAATTCGAATTATGCGTTCGCGCAACTTCGAGTGAACATTTTAATAAAAGGGATTTTTCCGAGGATGTTAAAATAATTTCATATAACCCGAGATGTGCAGTTCATTTTTTAAATACAAGGGTGACGATGTTCTTAATTTTTTTTAAATTTTGAACATATTATTTTTTTTATAAAAACTATAATATGGTTAAATTTATTGTGTACACGTATGCGTGACACGATTCTTTATATCTATAAAAATGTATAAGGCGAATATACGTACGCGTGATTCGTTTCAAGAAAATCTTTAATTTGTAAATAATCTAAACGACAGCGGTAATAAAATCATGTAATAAAAAAATGTATTTAGTAAAATCGAGATAATTAAGCCAAGAATAAAAACAGTTAAGCGACCGTGCTAGAACCACGGAATTCGGAAATGCCTAACACTTTCTTCCGGATTAACAGAATTCCTTACTCAGGATTTCTGGTTCGCAGGATAACAAACAGAGTCATATTCTCCTCGATTCAGGGATTAAAACCGGTGACTTGGGACCGCCTTAAAATTCCCAGGTGGCGACTCTGAAACAAATAAATAGATCCCGTTTCGACTGTCCTTCAATTGGAGAAAACTCCCTACGCGCCCCGCGGGTGCGGAAAAAGGAGGTGTGACAGCTCTGGCGACTCTGCTGGGGACAAAAGTGAAAACTGTAACCCAGAACCACTAGTTCAGGGTTTAAAGAATTCGAGCTTAAAATAACTGCGTTAATTTGCTTTATTTACTATATGATTTTCAACTGTTTATATGCTTAATATGCTAAATGTTGCTTTTTACCGCTTTAATATTATTTGAATTGTGAATATATACAACTGCTACGAAACCCCCTTCTTTCTGAGTCTTCTGAATTTATGGTGTACACGTGCGCGTGGCCCACCTTTCTGTTAAAGTCATACCAAATAAGACGAAGTTGGGACAAGTAACTAGGCCGAGTAGACTTTCGTGCTCCCGGTACGTTGCCCCCACTTCGGCTCAAACTGTCCGTTTGGGTAAGCCAGGTTTAGAACAATATGCCTCAGGTTTTTACCTAGAATAACTCAGCCATGTACCGGATCCCTAGTAGGAACGTCTATTTGCATCATATACATCTGACCTTGGAGACTCAACACAGGGGTTGGGTCTGTCTAGGACAGGTGAACCCGAAATAAAAAGACCATCCTGATGCATCCTACTTGATACCTGTGCATTCATTTGTCTCGAACATGCTTGTTGACCAGCTTAATTGAAATCATTGTGAGAACCGAGGAATAAAATGGGTTGTTTTAAAATTCCCAAAAAATAGTTTTAAATCTTGAAAAAATGTTTAATAAATAAAAAAAATTGAAAATGATTTTTTTAGTGTATATTTTCAAAATGAGTCTTGACTTTATTAAATTAAATTTCAGATACAAAATGAGCACCACACAAAACCCCTCATCCACGAATACAGACGAGTTTCTATTTCAGCTTCAAATGTGGTGGTATGAATTAGGCGAAGATGGTCAAAAATGGGTCGTCAAGCATTTGGGAAATCTCACGGATATTATGAAAGTTAAACCCCGTGATGATCTGATTACGGCGTTAGTAACTTTTTGGGACCCTATTCACAATGTCTTTCGTTTCTCTGATTTCGAGCTTACTCCTACATTAGAGGAGATAGCTGGATATGCTGGTTTTGACGGAAGTCTAAGAAATCAGAGCCTGATATTCACAAAGGCTCCCTCGGTACATCGATTCTTCGGTCTTCTGAACATTAGTAGTCAAATCAGGAAAAGCAATGTCATCAACGGATGTTGTTCTTTCAACTTCTTATATTCAAGGTTCGGAAAGTCAGATGGATTCGAAATTCATGAGAAAGGCCTTACTAATAAGCAAAACAAAGACACTTGGCAGATTCACCGTCGCTTTGCCTTCATGGTGGCTTTTCTAGGAATCATGGTCTTCCCAAACAAAGAGCGAACAATTGATATTCGCACCGCGAAAGTTGTGCAAGTCCTCACCACCAAGGAAAATCACACCCTTGTCCCCATCATTCTCTCAGACATTTATCGGGCTTTGACTTTATGTAAATCAGGAGCAAAAGTCTTCGAAGGATGCAAAATTTTGTTGCAAATATGGGTGATTGAACATCTCCAACAACAGCCCAAGATCATACAGTATGGTCCAAGCAATGATAATTGCATCGAGAGTTACGAGGAAAGAATAAAAGATTATAAGTCTCCAGAAGGGATAGAAGCATGGGTATCTCATCTAAGGGCTTTAACGGCAAATCAAATTGAGTGGACTTTGGGATGGCTCCCGATGAGGGAAGTGATACACATGTCAACCTCAAATAGTTATCTGCTACTATTGGGATTGAGAAGCATCCAGCCATATGCGCCACTAAGAGTCCTAAAGACAACTATGGAGATCTCAAGTAGTTCCTGATGATGAAGATTTGAGTAGGCAAGTAATCGAATTACACCTAGAAGCCACTATTCCTGAGGCTCTACTTCAGCAGATGTGGAATGGATGTCGATACTTGAAAAGTGATACTCAAGTCCCAGACACTACAAAGGGTGAGATAAATCCTGGATATGCAAGGTGGTTTGAGAAACGGTCTCGCGTGGATGATGTACCAGAACCTGAGCTAAGAAGGCCAACAAAAATACCCCATATTAAAAACTTTAATGATAAAATCTAAGAGCGGTTGATCTGGGGAGAAAAGGAAAAAGGGTACAAAGCAACTATCCATGCCCTAAAGGAAAATCTGAGGAGCCTCAGTCTGGAGAAAGATTTGCAAGCACAAGAAGCTGAAGGCGAGAAGAAGAGTCTAGCTTGTGAGAATGAAAATCTTCATGCTCGATTTCAGAAAATGAAAAAGGCTTCTGAAACGCCAATGAGGAGTTGGAAGGATCAAAAAACCATCGCCAATCTTTTTGAAAGAATGCAAGATTATGATTCCATTCTTGCTGCAAACGAAAGGGCGTTGAGCAAAGCAAAAGAAAGAATCCAACAATTAAACGAAGAAGCCAAATCTAATAAGGAACGCCAAGATAGGCAATCCGAAAAAGACAGGGCACAATTCAAGAAGGAAAAAGACCATTGGATACGTTCAGAAGACCAACTTCGTGCACAACTAGAAGAAGCAAGAAGATACAACCAAGAACATCAACAAGCGGACATCGATAGAGAAAGAGCGCAGGCAAGATTAGAGCAGGCCAGACTCCGAGCTCTATTAGAGTCAGCTTTAGATTGTGAAGACCGTGTTAGAGATATAGCCACCACTCGCTAGCAGCAATTGCAGAACCAAGACTAACGTCTTCAAGATTTCAGGGCACAAATCCACGACTTGGCGGTCTACACCTCTCAAAGTTATGTAAACTGCCAAGGAATGGATTATGAAAGGTTTACGGAGCATGCACCCACTTTTTCCCGTCACCTAGCAATAGAGTTGGAAAGGATGTATCGTACGCTGGGTGGTCATCCAGGTCAAGCCCCACATTGAGCAGATAATCTAAAGATTGACAACAAAAGTGGAAAGGGGGGCATGTTGTGAGATGTTAAGAGTTGTATCTTTTATTTTGATTTAAGTGTGCGTGTTTTAAACCATTTTATTATAAAGTTTTCAAATGTAATGTTTGTTCATCTTTGTATAATGAATAAAAGTGTTTGCCTCATGTCCGAATTACGCAAGGTCTGATTCATGCGGGGGCATGATACATAGGCAATCTCTATAAGATTCGACCACCACAATAAAATATATATAAGAAAATAAAATAAAATAAGAGTGAGTAACAATAAAAGACCAAGAAAAGCTGGGATGACGCAAGCAGCCGAGCAAATGCATAATAGAAAGGGGATATTTGTCTAGGAGCATTGCATCTCAACGTGTAATTATATATGTGTTAAACTCTCAAAACTAACAAGTTTGTTCATTTCCAGAATTCAAGCAGTTAGTTTCTCTAAAGAGTATACTGGCATATTATCATTATCACACGAGATCAAAAGGACCAATACCCGAAAGTATGTCTATCCCAGATGTTGACACAGGTATTGAGCTAGAGGAGATGGATGTCGGGAAAATGAAAGAAGAGATGTTTAAACTCAAGCAGCAAATGGCTGAAATGTACCAGGCCTGGTCTACAGGACAGTTACCCCCATCTTACCCAACTAACCCTACTTCATCAATGGCCCAAACTCATGATAATCTTACCACTGAATCATCCCCAAATTTCCCCATTTACCAACACTACCGAAGCACCACCTCTCAGACACTGCAGTCTCCCCCTCCTAAACCAGTTCCATACTTTCCTCCACCTGTAACTCCTGTCTTTGTGGCACCTCCCACATCTACACTCCACAAATCTCCTAGTGATCCTACATTCCAGGCCCAGGACAACCAATATTACCCCCCAGAGCCCACCCTCAAAGCCTCCGAAATCCATTCAACTACTCCTCGTTTTGACCTCCCAATCGAAAGTGACAAGCCAGCCAAAAATGCTGAACAAGAAGAGATGTTCAGGAAGGTCAAAAGTCTAGAACAATCGTTCCGAGACATGCGAGGGTTAGGTGGGCAAGTCAGTGTAGCATACAAGGATTTGTGTTTGTTCCCAAATGTACAATTACCAGTTGGCTTCAAGATGCCTAAATTTGACCTCTACAATGGGCACGGCGACCCAATAGCCCACTTAAGGGGTTTCTGTATCAAGATGCGAGGAGCTGGGGGAAAGGACGAATTATTGATGGCTTACTTCAGTCAAAGTTTAAGCGGATCAGCTTTGGAGTGGTATACACGCCAGGACCATGGGAGATGGTACACCTGGGATGACCTGGCACAGGCATTCGCATACCATTTCCAATACAATCTGGAAATCATCCCAGATCGACTATCTTTGACAAAATTTGAGAAGAAACACAATGAAATCTTCAGAGAGTATGGCTTCCAGTGGAGAGAACAGGCAGCAAGAGTGGATCCTCCTATGAAGGAGAGTGAAATGGTAGACTACTTCCTCCAAGCCTTGGAACCAACTTACTATGCCCATTTGGTTTCAGCGGTAGGGAAATCATTCAACGAAGTAGTGAAGATGGGAGGTATGGTGGAAGAAAGCATCAAGACAAATAAAATCATGAGTTATTCAGCAATTAAGGCGACTACCCAAGCTATTCAAGGCGGGGTAGGGGGAATCGGAAGAAAGAAGAGGGAGGAAGCAGCGGTAGTTGATTCAGGAATTTGGTCGGGACCCAGAGGTTCACCGCCTTACTATAATCAACAACGACCTCGCCAATCAACTTACCACCACGATTCATCCCAACACTACTATCACCCTTCAGAGCCTCATTTTTCCATTAACCATGCACAAGCATACAATCAGCCACCTGTTCACGCTAATTGGCGTGCTCCTGCCATACCAAGTACTTACCCACGAGCCTATCCCGGACCAGGTTTCAGGCCTAGGCCAGCATTCAGGGGAGAAAGGGAACAGAAAAAGAAAACCTACACTCCATTGGGAGAGTCTTACACTAGTCTGTTCCACAGGCTGAGACAGCTGGACATGCTAAGACCAATACAATCCAAGCTACCCAATCCTCCTCCAAAGAATCTGGATTACACCATTAGCTGTGAGTATTGCTCCGGTGCACCAGGCCATGATACGGAGAAATGCTGGCATTTAAAAAATGCAATACAAGAGCTGATTGATACTAATAAAATCGAGGTTCAAACCCCCGAAGCTCCCAATATCAATAGAAATCCAATGTCAGCCCATCAGGAGGCCAATATGATAGAAATCATACAAGCTGATGGGGAGACAAAGAAGCCGTCACAAACTGTCATGATGATCAAGTCTCATGAAGCCAAGCCAGATAAGCAGTTAACAGAGGAAAAACCGGTACCTAAGCAGAACAGAAATGGTGATGAACTATCTGTGGTAGTCGAGAAGAGGTCTGCGAGCAAAGTTGCCACAAAGCAAGAAAGGTTGAAAGTGATAGTACCAGGGGTTGCCAGTAAACCCATTGTAGTCGTGGAAGGAGACCGTATAGATCAGGTTATTATCAAACCTGCAACCCAGCTACCAGTGATCAACAACAAGGCCATTCCATGGAACTATGAACGGGTGACTGTAATGTACAAGGGAAAAGAAGTCAAGGAAGAAGTCTGTGAGGTGCAAGGTTTGACTCGTTCGGGAAGATGTTTTACTCCCGAAGAGTTAAGAAAAACTAAAAATAATCCAACACCAATAAAGAGAGCTGTGACGGAAGAAGAAGCGGAAGAGTTCTTAAGAAAAATGAAACTCCATGACTATTCTGTTGTGGATCAATTGAAGAAGACGCCCGCTCAAATTTCATTGTTGTCATTACTGATCCATTCAGAGGAGCACCGTCTGGCTTTGATAAAAATCCTGAATGAGGCTCATGTTCCTGAAAAAATCTCTGTAAATCATTTGGGAAGAATAACCAACAGAATCTTTGAGGCAAATAGAATTACATTTTCTGATGATGAATTGCCTGTGGAAGGTACTGAGCACAACAGAGCTCTTTACCTCACCGTGAAATGTGAAAACTCCGTAGTAACCCGGGTATTGGTTGACAACGGGTCAAGTGCAAACATCTGCCCTCTCTCCACTTTAAGCAAATTGAAAATCAAAGAGGAGAGGATCCAGAAGAATAGTATTTGCGTACGGGGGTTTGACGGTGGAAGCAGAGATTCATTTGGCGACATAGTGTTGGAACTGACAATAGGGCCAGTTGAATTCACAATGGAGTTTCAAGTACTGGACATAAATGTTTCTTATAATTTGTTGTTGGGTCGACCATGGATCCATGCTGCTAAAGCAGTCCCATCAACACTACACCAGGCGGTCAAGTTTGAATGGGATCATCAAGAAATAGTTGTGCATGGGGAAGAAAGTTTAAATGCTCACAGCAGTGCCATTTTACCGGTCGATGGAACAGAAAATGACCAGGGACCATGGGTATACCAAGTGTCCGACATAGTGTCGGTAGAGAAAATTCCAGAGGGGAAGTACCTTCCGAATCCAAAGATAACCTCTGCATCAGTCATGGTAGCCTATGAAATGTTAAAAAATGGTTTTATACCTGGCAAAGGTCTGGGCTCATCTTTGCAAGGAATTATACAACCAGTATCTCTCCCCGAGAACTGGGGAACATTTGGTTTGGGATTTATACCCACTATCACCGATGTGAAAAAGGCCGGAAAGCTGAAACACAAGGCATGGGTTCTTCCAAAACCAGTACCACATCTGTCAAAGTCTTTTGTCAAGACCGGTGCTAAAATCGCCCGATAACAACAATTCCTAAATCCCGGGTCAATCTTGAGGAGGAATTAATTGAAAGATTCGAGAAATTGTTTAATGATGTGAATATGTTGGAAAGCGGAGAAGGGTGTAGCAACGCAGAAGTTCAATTGGTTGGGCCAGAAACAAAGCTTAATAATTGGAAAGCCACTCCTCTCCCCATTCGAAAGGAGTCTTGGTAGTTTATTTTGATTTTCTTTCAGTTTGTTTGGGTTACCTCAGGGTTGTAATCCCAATGCTTATCTTACAGTTTGTTTGAAGTGTGCAAACCTTGTTATCTTTTAGCATCCAATAAAATACAGTTTCCTTTATCATTCCTGATAGTTTTCTTTTTCCCTTTCTTCTTTTTCTGTACAGTTCTTTTTACGCTGGCTCTAGTGATATGGCATGCATGAGGAATCCTCAGCCCAGTCTTAAAAATCAATCTGGTTCCGAAGTAATAATTCAAGAAATATATTGTGATTATGAATCAGAATATGATGAAGATGAGGTTTTTGAAGAGATTAGTAAAGAGTTAATTCGCTTTGAGGAAAAAACCAAACCTAACTTGAGTGATACCGAGGACATCAATATAGGGGACACGAGTAATATCCGGGAAACTAAAATAAGTGTCCATCTCGAACCAAAGATCCGAGAAGAGTTAATTAAAGCACTCATATAATTCAAAGATGTTTTTGCATGGTCATATGACGACATGCCGGGCCTGAGCACTAATTTAGTGGTTCACAAATTGCCCACCGATCCAACGGTGCCTCCTATCAAGCAGAGGCTGAGAAAATTCAAGCCTTATATGAGTGTGAGAATCAATGAAGAAATCACCAAACGGTTGGAAGCAAAGGTCATTCGAGTCACTCGATATCCTGTTTGGTTAGCTAATATCGTCCCTGTACCAAAGAAAGACGGCAAAATTAGAGTATGCGTCGACTACCGCAATCTCAACAAAGCAAGTCCGAAGGATAATTTCCCATTACCCAATATCCATATTTTGATCGATAATTGTGCCAAGCATGATATAGGGTCTTTCGTGGATTGTTATGCCGGGTATCATCAAATTCTAATGGATGAAGAAGACGCAGAAAAGACGACATTCATCATACCATGGGGAACTTATTGCTACCGGGTAATGCCATTCGGTTTGAAGAACGCCGGAGCAACCTACATGAGAGCAATGACCACAGTGTTTCATGATATGATACACAAGGAGATTGAGGTATACGTGGACGATGTGATCATAAAATCAAAGCATCAGGCCGACCACGTTGGGGATTTGAGGAAATTCTTCTTAAGACTTCGCAGGTACAACCTCAAGCTTAACCCTGCCAAATGCGCATTTGGAGTTCCATCTGGAAAGTTGCTGGGATTCATAGTCAGTCGGCGAGGCATCGAGCTAGACCCATCAAAAATCAAAGCCATCCAAGAATTGCCACCTCCAAGGAACAAAACTGAAGTAATGAGTTTGTTGGGAAGGTTGAATTACATCAGCAGGTTTATTGCTCAGCTTACGACAACCTGTGAGCCTATTTTCAAATTGTTGAAAAAGGATGCTGCGGTCGAATGGACCGACGAGTGTCAGGAGGCATTTGATAAGATAAAAGGATACCTGTCAAACCCACCCGTGTTGGTCCCGCCAGAGCCAGGAAGACCTCTAATTCTTTACTTAAACGGTCTTGGAAAATTCATTTGGTTGTGTATTGGGGCAACATGACCTCACCGGCAGAAAAGAGCAGGCCATCTACTACCTTAGCAAGAAATTTACAGCTTATGAGGTTAAGTATACTCATCTGGAAAAGACATGTTGCGCCCTAACGTGGGTAGCTCAAAAGTTGAAACACTATTTGTCGTCCTACACTACTTACCTCATTTTGCGTTTAAATCCGTTGAAATATATTTTTCAAAAGCCTATGCCAACGGGAAGACTTGCGAAGTGGCAGATATTGCTCACAAAATTTGACATCATCTATGTGACTCGAACTGCAATGAAAGCCCAAGCATTGGCTGATCATTTAGTTGAAAACCCGGTCGACGAGGAGTACGAGCCGTTGAAAACCTATTTTCCTGATGAAGAAATAATGCATATCGACGAGATGGAGCGAATTGAAAAACCTGGCTGGAAACTTTTCTTTGATGGGGCCGCTAACATGAAAGGAGTCGGGATAGGAGCTGTAATCATTTCTGAAACAGGGCATCACTATCCTGTTACAGCTCAACTGCGATTTTATTGCACCAATAATATGGCTGAATATGAAGCTTGTATTATGGGGTTAAGGCTAGCCGCAGACATGGGTATCCAAGAAATTTTAGTCATGGGAGATTCGGATCTTCTGGTACATCAAATTCAAGGAGAATGGGAAACCCGAGACTTGAAGCTCATACCATACCGACAATGTCTACATGATCTTTGTCAGCGTTTTCAATCAGTAGAGTTCCGGCATATTCCAAGGATCCATAATGAGGTTGCCGATGCATTGGCTACCCTGGCATCAATGTTGCACCATCCAAACAAAGTTTATGTAGATCAACTACATATTCAAGTCCACGATCAGCACGCTTATTGCAATATGGTTGAAGAAGAATTTGATGGTGAACCATGGTTCCACGACATCAAAGAGTATATCAGGATGGGGATATATCTCGCACAAGCCACAGGAGATCAAAAGAGGACCATTAGGCGATTGGCAAATGGATTCTTCTTAAGTGGAGGAGTTTTGTATAAAAGAACACCAGACCTTGGATTATTAAGATGCATAGATGCCAGACAAGCTACAGCTATCATGTCTGAAGTACATTTGGGAGTTTGCGGACCCCACATGAGCGGATATGTGTTGGCAAAGAAAATCCTCCGAGCTGGCTACTATTGGCTTACCATGGAGTGAGATTGTATCAGTTTTGTGCGCAAGTGTCATCAATGCCAGATACACGGAGATTTGATTCATTCTCCACCATCCGAGTTGCACACAATGTCGGCACCATGGCCCTTCGTTGCCTGGGGCATGGATGTGATTGGACCAATTAAGCCGGCAGCATCCAATGGGCACAGGTTCATTCTGGTAGCCATTGATTATTTTACCAAATGGGTTGAGGCCAAGACATTCAAATCAGTGACCAAGAAAGCTGTGGTCGATTTTGTCCACTCAAATATCATATGTCGATTTGGCATCCCAAAAGTGATCATCACAGATAACGGTGCTAATCTTAACAATAACTTAATGAAGGAAGTATGTCAACAGTTTAAGATTACACATCGCAACTCTACCCCTTATCGGCCCAAGGCGAATGGAGCAATCGAGGCAGCCAACAAAAACATAAAGAAGATACTTCGGAAAATGGTAGAAGGTTCAAGTCAATGGCATGAAAAACTACCATTTGCATTATTGGGATATCGTACTACTGTGCGCACTTCAGTAGGAGCAACTCCTTATTTGTTGGTATATGGCACTGAAGCAGTAATTCCTGCAGAAGTTGAGATTCCTTCCCTTCGGATCATCGCCGAAGCAAAGATTGATGATGATGAATGGGTCAAAACCCGTCTGGAACAGTTAACTTTGATTGATGAAAAACGATTGGCCGCAGTATGTCATGGCCAATTGTATCAAAGAAGAATAGCAAGAGCATACAACAAAAAGGTGCGTCCCCAGAAGTTTGAAGTGGGTCAACATGTGCTGAAACGTATTCTTCCGCATCAGGTTGAGGCAAAAGGCAAATTTGCCCCGAATTGGCAAGGACCATTCATTGTGACCAGAGTATTATCGAATGGTGCACTATGCTTAATAGATATTGAAGGCAAATTCATAGACATGGCGATCAATTCTGACGCGGTAAAGAGATATTATGCATAACTTTTTGAATGTTTGTATTTAGCATTGTTTCGAAGATTGGAATGACAAAGGCAATTTATTCTGTTATCCAAACACTACCTTTGCTTCCCCTTTTGAACCATATTTGTTTCTTTCTTACCCTCTCTTGGAATCAATGAAAATCAAATATGAAATAATAATTAAAAAAAATCACTATTATTTAGTGAACTACGTTTGACCTAATTCCTCAAAAAAGGATACGTAGGCGCCTCACGGCTCGGTCATAGGGTGAACAATATACATAATGTGCACAAAAGAAACATCAAGAGACCCCAATAAAGAAACTGGGGCAGGAATTGTATCAAGAATAAGAAAAAGATTCCAAGAGTTGTAATTTTAAACCCATATCAAAACTGTTTAGCTTTTGATACCTTTCCATTTCCAACCACATACCAAAAAGACCTTTCGATCAATCTTAGAAAAAATGCTGAGTCAAGCAAATGAAGATGGTTCATAACACTCTGGTACAGACAAGAAAAGAAAGTAAAATGAGAGAGTCTTATTGGTGAAAACCTTCGCAGGCACCATAAGGCGAAAAGGAAGTAAGAAATGAACAAATGAGGAAGGTTTGTCGGTAAAAACTCTTTGAGATATTGCAAGTCAAACAGGTATGTAAAATGAAAAATGAAGTTGGGTTATGGAAATTTTGGGGAAAACAAAAATGAGACAATTGAAAGGAGATTGATTAAAAGACTGGGTTGATTAATCCAAATTGCATGCCATGATCATTGGCGCCGGTAACTCCAATCAGATAAGTCCTTTATTCCTTCTCCAACAATTACCCAAATTTGGATTTTTCTTTTTAGATTGTCGAAATCATCATGTTTTCGTCACTAATAATCTTACTCTTCTAAAGCTTTTGAGATGAGTTCTGTACCAAACAAATAGGAAAGAATGTCAAGGTATACTACCAAGATTCAAGGTTGCATAGGACAAAAATATGGCCATGATGGGCAAGAGGTAATAAAAAATAATAAGATATGGGTGTAAGAAAAGTGGAATAAAAAGCGGATCAGCAATGTCAGGTGAACATATGATTACGGTTAAAAGGGTTTGAAGGAAAACATACAAAGGAGGATCCTATAGTTAAGGATCAATTACAAGGACAAATAGTCTTTTCAGCCATTCCAAGGCAACAAAACAAGACAGAGAAGCCCTACCGTCGGCAAGAATGCCACAGTTAACCATCCTATTTTTAAAAACTAACAAAGTTTTCTTTGATTTAAAAAACAGGGGCAAAAACAACATTGGTGTCAGGAAAAACCCGATGAGAGTTAAGAGGAAATCAGGCGTCTACCGGATAACAAGGACAAAGAAAAGAAGAATGTCAGGCGTCCACCTGGAGAATGAGGATAAGAAATTGAAGAAGAAGTCAGGCGTCCACCTGGAGAATGAGGATGAAAAATTTAAGAAGAAATCAGGCGTCCACCTGGAGAATGAGGATAAGAAATTGAAGAAGAAGTCAGGCGTCCACCTGGAGAATGAGGATGAAAAATTTAAGAAGAAGTCAGGCGTCCACCTGGAGAATGAGGATGAAAAGAAGAAGTCAGGCGTCCACCTGGAGAATGAGGATGAAAAATTAAGAAGAAGTCAGGCGTCCACCTGGAGATTGAGGATGAAGAAATTAAGAAGAAATCAGGCGTCCACCTGGAGAATGAGGATAAAGAAAAAGAAGAAGTCAGGCGTCCACCTGGAGAATGAGGATGAAAAGAAGAAGTCAGGCGTCCACCTGGAGAATAAAGATGAAGAAATTAAGAAGAAATCAGGCGTCCACCTGGAGAATGAGGATAAAGAAAAAGAAGAAGTCAGGCGTCCACCTGGAGAATGAGGATGAAAAGAAGAAGTCAGGCGTCCACCTGGAGAATGAGGATGAAGAAATTAAGAAGAAATCAGGCGTCCACCTGGATAATGAGGATGAAAAATTTAAGAAGAAATCAGGCGTCCACCTGGAGAATGAGGATAAGAAATTGAAGAAGAAGTCAGGCGTCCACCTGGAGAATGAGGATGAAAAATTTAAGAAGAAGTCAGGCGTCCACCTGGAGAATGAGGATGAAAAATTTAAGAAGAAGTCAGGCGTCCACCTGGAGAATGAGGATGAAGAATTAAAGAAGAAGTCAGGCGTCCACCTGGAGAATGAGGATGAAAAATTGAGGAAATCAGGCGTCCACCTGGAGAACAAGGACAAAGAAATGAGGAAATCAGGCGTCCACCTGGAGAACAAGGACAAAGGAAGGATGAAAAAGAAAGCAGAAGTCAGGCGCCCACCTGGAGAATAAGGGAATACAACTGAAGCAGCAGAAATCAGGCGCCCACCTGGAGAACAAGGGAATATAATTAAAGTATTGAAGTCAAAGACCCGCCCATATAAGAAAGGAACACACTTAGAGTCAATAAAGCAGAGGAGTCCAACAAAGTCCCCAGCAGGAAACAACAAGAGTCTCAAACAGAGAAAGAAAATACGGGACACAATGAAAGGGAATGCGGAACAAGCCAAATGCCCAAGAGTCACCAAGATATCAAGACAACAAGAAACGCAAGGGCATGATCTAGATAAGATTTTATAATTCATGTACAATAATCTAGTTTAGCTTTTGTATTACCTTTGAAGCAAGGTGTAATAAGGAGGTCAGCAAGCAGTAAAAGCAGCACGAAACAGCAGTAACATCACAGTCCCATGGTAGTCCCAGCTACCCAAAACTTTCCGAACTACATTGACCTGATTCCTTTATAGCCAAGGATATGTAGGAAACCTTTGAAGCAGAGGTTCAGTCAAATCTTTCAAAAAATGCTTCCCACGGAGTATTTGAATGGGCAAAAATCGCTCGTATCCGCTCACTTTATCTTTGCACGAAAAACTCTTCGAGTTTTCGCACAAAGAGGGGCAGCTGTGAGCACGTGATTTTTGCCTCACGAAAACTACTCCAAAATAAATCAAAAATAAAATAAATCTCTTTTAATGTGCAATTTTTAGAATTTGTGTGGTGTTTGTAAATTATTTGTGTTGTCCGTAAATGTTTGCTTTGTTATAATTAAACAAAATTAAAATAAAAATATATGTTTCATGCATATCTAGGATTTAATTATGCATTTAATAATTGATTTGAAAATAAAATCACAAGATACGCATTGGTTCTATTATAAATATTTCACTGTGTGATTAATGTTTTGTCTATGTGTTAATAGTTGTTAAAAGTAATCAGTATTTTTGTAATGATAATTTTTGTTTTTAATAATTTTAATTAGGATTTTAGTAATTAAAAAATAAAATTGGAAATTGAAAAGAGTTGATTAAAATGTAAAAAAAACGGACTGGGCCATTTATTTGACAAAACATTCAGGCCCAAAACAATACATTCTAACCCAGCCCAAGTCAGTCAACCCGAAGACCATCAAACGATGTAGTATAGGGCAAATACTACGCCGTTTGATGATGCCCGGCCATTTAATTTCAAATGCAAACCATACGGCGTCGTATGGTTGCAATAGATCGGGGCCGTTCATTACTTTTGATCCAAGGGCTCCCAGGATTTTGACCTAACCCGTGATCATTACCCGATCCAGTACCCGGGCCGACCCATTCCCTAACTAAACCAAAACGACGCCGTTCATGTAAGCATATAGATCCTGGCCATCCATTCTGCCTGATCTAACGGCCAGTATCAATCCACCTTCCCCCTATATAAACCCCAAATCCTTACCCCGGCCCCCCTAACTAAACACCCCCTCCTCTCCTGTTCATCATCGTCCTCAAACACACCCCTAACCCTAGCCGCCCTAGCATCCCATCGCCTGAAACCCGGCGGCAACAACGCCGCCGGTCACCACCTTAACACCCAGACTCCTCACAACCTCGTCTTCACGGATCTGGCCTTAGTTTCTTTCGAATCAGACCCCAACTCTTTGAATATTAAATCGAAGGTTGGTCTGAAAACTCAACCCTTTCCAATGGCATCCAAAATAACACCACAGCTTCCCCTAGATACCCTAGCTATGGATCTAGTGTTGGTTTGGTTCGAATCCCCTCAGAACTCTTCGAATCTTCTTTTGAAGGTTCGAATCAAAAATGAACTCACTCAGATTCCTTCCAAATTAACACCAAATGACCCCTAGGCTTCCCTCACCCTTGTGTCATCTTCGGTTCCCTTCGAATCTGCCCAGAAGTGTTCGGATTTAAGATCCAAAATCTGAAACCCTAAAAATTTTCCAATCTTGGAATTTTTTCAATTCAAACGAGGGATTGAGGTTTAATCGACCTTAGTCGAAGTATTTTCAGTTGAAAATACTTCGACTAAGGTCTGTTTGATTTCAAAAGTCCGAATCCAAGTTGAGTTTGAGTCCAGTTGAATTTGAAGAAGTAAAGGTATTTTCCCTATTTTTCTTTTTTGTTTCCTACATGTATAGTTGTTTGTTTCAATAACCTGTTAATTTTTCATATTTTTGTTTGATTAATTCTGTTATTTTGTCTCATACCCGCTTACTTGATCAAAGTGTGAATTGTTTCTGTTGGTTGTGATTGTTTATAATGTATGTAATCGACTCGATTAAGTTCGTCGATTAGTTACATTATGAATTCCCGTTTGTGATATTGCTAGTTGAAACAATCTGTTTACATATTGTTTGTGGACCATTGTTATAAATAATCAGTTTGATTAATACTCGTCAGTTAAATCATCCTTGATTCTATTTCAATGAGTCCGTCAAATGAATGCTGCGTGTATGTTGATTTCTGAACCAGTTGGTTTCAGGGCATTGTCAGTATATTGACAATACTCCTGTATTTGTTTAATCTTGGTTCAATATTAAATTCAGTTTAAATTGTTCTTTTGTTCAGTATGATGTTATTGTGAGGATTAGGTTTAATTTCAATTTTTTACAGAGTGTGGGTTAAATACAATTGTATTAGGAGGTTAATCATAGGATTGGTTATAGCTGCTTAAACAGACTTTAAAATCTGTTTTGTATCAGATTCTGATTTTAATTTAAAAACAGTAATAACAGTAGGATTCAGGGACATTTCTGGGAATGAAACAGTAAAAACAGTGTGTTAGTGCTAATGTGTTATAATGGAATATTAGTGGCTATTACTTAATGAAATAATGGGAAGCAATAGGGTAATGGAATACTGGAAATCAGGAAAAAGTTAACTTAATGGGATTTAAAGTAGTGAAAGCAGATTTTAATGGGACTTTCTGATTTTTTAAAAGAAGAAAGGGGTCCAGGTAGCACTTAAGAGAGGGGGCAGACTTGTATAAATACAGGGACAGACCTTAAAAGAAGGGATCTGAAAAAAAAAGAAGAGAGGATCTGATTTTTAAGGCATTAGGGAATACACTCAGAGATAAATATACACAGAGAGATACACAGAGGGAAAAGATAAAATTTGAGAGAGGAAAATCAAGCAGAAACAGAAATCTGAAAAGGAAGATAGAAAGAAAGGAAAACAGAAACATTAAAACAGAATTCTACATCGGAAGTTAGTATTGAAGTTGATTCTGTGTTTTGAAATTGAAAGCTTTTTCAGTCTGCTTTGTTCTAAGTCTCAAAATTAGAAATATTATTCTTTGTATTAAATCTGTCCGGATTTGTTCGATCTTTTTGTTCAGTTAAAAATCTGAAATTTCTTAAAAGTACTGTCACTGTGCATCTGGGTTCTTCAGGTCTTATTATTGCTCAAATCTGTGGGAATACTGGTATTCTGCTGATTTTGTTACTGCTGCAACTGCTGAAATTTACTCTTTCTACCTTCATTTCCAGGTACCTATCTTTTAAATTCTATGTTGGGAAGAGATTCAGCATGACAAATCAATGAAGCTTGAATTGCAATTCTATTTTTTATTTGTCTAGGTTCATTATTTTAAATTTCAGACTTGTTTCATGTTGGTTAGTATAGTAGTATGCTTGACATGATAATTATCAGTTGATCATTCTCTTTTGAAATTCATATAAGTGTTGTAATAGTATTATCTATTCCAGAATTTCATTAAAGTATAGTTATGATTGAATTGTCAAGATAGGGAACATGGCATAAAGTTGGCCATTAATTAAGTCTTATGACATTGTTAGTCAGGTACAGAGTAGTAGGGAAATGTCAAGAAAATGCATTGTTAGCATATGTTAATTAGTTGGTTGTGGATTTAGGCTAGATGATGTTGGTCGCATTTTGTCCATATATGGCGTAATAATGATTATGTTTATAATCAATAGTCGAAAGTTGCATTAGTAAAATCCGCTATGTTCACAATGTCAAAAATATGGCGAATAATGTTGTATGTAATATCATTTTATTAAGTCAATAGGTAAATTTGTTTTCTTTCTTAATAACAAATGGCCTAGGAATTTTACAATGCGAAAGTTAGTGTTTAGCAATGGTTCACATGAATTGAGAATCAAATCGGTTTGATTATATATATATATCTTACGTTCAATCATAAGCCGAATTAATAAATAATTAGGCCTATTAGATTAGGAACAAGCAATGTGGAAAGAGATTAGATTTATAATGTGTAACAAGTTTAAGATTGTAAAAAATAACACTCGTTGCAAATGGAATAATGAGAATTCTTCGAAAATGTCATTTCCTTTCAAGAATTGAATTTTTTTTAGTTTCATACGCTATTCACCTTTTGAGTATACATATGTTGTATTTACTAAAAATAGTGTTAATCATATGTTTATTCTTTTCTTTGGATTTAAATAGCTTGGAGGAATATAATTCATACGCAAAAAATATAATTCGCAATAAACATTTAATAAATTGTGAATTCTTTTCAAGAATTTAAGGGTACCTTAAATGGAGATTTCTCATGATTTTTACATAAAATGTATAGATATAATAAACAATTTGTGGAAAATCTATACTACCATTAAGAATATTTTGCGTAATTAGGGATGCGTTCGCGTAACCTGATTATATTTCTAAAAGCAATTCGAATTATGCGTTCGCGCAACTTCGAGTGAACATTTTAATAAAAGGGATTTTTCCGAGGATGTTAAAATAATTTCATATAACCCGAGATGTGCAGTTCATTTTTTAAATACAAGGGTGACGATGTTCTTAATTTTTTTTTTAAATTTTGAACATATGATTTTTTTTATAAAAACTATAATATGGTTAAATTTATTGTGTACACGTATGCGTGACACGATTCTTTATATCTATAAAAATGTATAAGGCGAATATACGTACGCGTGATTCGTTTCAAGAAAATCTTTAATTTGTAAATAATCTAAACGACAGCGGTAATAAAATCATGTAATAAAAAAATGTATTTAGTAAAATCAAGATAATTAAGCCAAAAAAAAAACAGTTAAGCGACCGTGCTAGAACCACAGAATTCGGAAATGGCTAACACCTTCCGGATTAACAGAATTCCTTACTCAGGATTTATGGTTCGCAGAATAACAAACAGAGTCATATTCTCCTCGATTTAGGGATTAAAACCGGTGACTTGGGACGCCTTAAAATTCCTAGGTGGCGAATCTGAAACAAATAAATAGATCCCGTTTCGACTGTCCTTCAATTGGAGAAAACTCCCTACGCGCCCCGCGGGTGCGAAAAAAGGAGGTGTGACAATGCCTATAAGTCAATCTGAATTCTACATATGCATACAGAAAATATGCCTATTGGACCTTTTAAATCCTGTGTACTCATTTGCCATCTAGAAATCATGCTCCTAAGACTTAAGCGTTCAATTGCATCTAGATACTATGTCTTAAACTAAATTCACCACCTAGATATCATGCTTTTGCATTTTTACCATACAAAGCTTAAAATCAATTACACGTAGAAAGCATGTCTATAGGAGATATTAATCTAATTCGAATCGTTTCATTCACGTATAGAGCTAAAATCAGTAATAACGAGTATCATCAGTTTCAGAGCCTATAACTTTTTTTAAATTGTGCTTTTTTTTACCAGCATGTACTCAGTTTATTTATTTAGACCTTATTATTTCATGGTTTTCCTGAATTCAATAGATACCATGCCTATAGGATCCTTGTCCGACACTTAGGCAAGCCTTTGGATAAACGAACCTAATTCAACCTTTGAAGCAATTAAATAAATCATGGCATTAGGAAATCAAATTAAATAAGAAATACTGCCCTGTTGGCCTAAAAAAAACTAAACCTTAATTGAAACTGGAAACCTAATTATCTACTGGAAAACCCATGAATTCAAACATAAAATAACTGACTAAACTAATACTAATTAAACCAATTAATTTTTCGTCAAAAGAGAAATAGAAAGAATAGAAGAAGATGACGAAAGAGGACAGCGAGAAGATAGGAGAAAGGAACAAATAATTGAATACCTACTGCCATGGCTGTCCGGTTGTTCAGCTAGACCCGTCTTCTTCGATTTAAATCCGGGAAGAGGTATCACATGAATGTTCCCCTTTGAGAACAAACAAGGGACACCTTTTCCGGCTCAAATCGTTTTAGAGATCCATGCATGTCCATCCAGATTCGACATTTGGTTTTGAACTTTTAAGGCTCGAATTTGGATCTTAGATTCGAGGGACTCTAGGCATATTCGAAGGAAAATAGTTGTGGATTTGGTATGAGGGGATCATGGGGGTTGTAGGGTGTTAGTTTGGGGTGGTTTGGTGGTGGCGTCGCCGGACTCGAGGCGGTGGAGAAAGGGGCGGCGTCTCTAGGGTTCTTTAGAGACGAAAGAGTTTGGGAGATGAGACAGGGTAGGGGTGGGTGAAGGGATTCAGACAGTATTATATCAAACAAACCCCACTTCCAGACCGTTAGATCAACAAAGATCAACGGTCCTGATTTGGTCTGTTAAAAACGGCGTTGTTTTGGAATATTATGAGATTAAACCGGGTGAAGGCGGGTTTGGGGCTTGGGTTAAACAGGTATCCGTGGGGGAAATTGGTTTTGGGCTAGGGAATTTCGAACTTTGGCCCAAATCCGATTTTTCATTCTTTTCCCTCTTTTCTGCTTTTTTTTTCAAAATTCTTTTCCTTTTCCAAAAATTAAAATAACACCTAAATTAATTCCTAAATCAAAATACCCTCCCAAATTAAATTAGTTAACTCTAACTAATAATCACCACAATTAATTAAAAATCAAATTAAAGGAAAAACTACCAAAAATCAAAAGGTGCAAAAATAAGTTATTTTTGTGAATTTTCATATTTTATAAAACAACTAATTTGCTAATTAATCTAAAAATGTAAAATTAAATCCTAAATGCAAATGCAACATATTTTTGTATTTTTCATGAATTAAATAAAATAAACGTTCACAGACAAATGCAAACAGTCAGCAAAAATGCTACAGAAATCTACGAAATTGCAAATATTGGGAGAAATTTATTTTCTTGAATCTATGGGAGTAATTCATATAGGGAAAAAGCCACGTGCTCACAACTGCCCCTCTTTGCCCGGAAATACAGAGAGTTTTCGTGCAAAGATAAAGTGAGCGGATACGAGCGATTTTTGCCCGTTTGAATACTCCGTGGGAAGCATTTTTGAAAGATTTGACTGAACCCTGCTTCTGAGGTTGCCTACATATCCTTGGCTATAAAGGAATCATGTCAGTGTAGTCCGGGAAGTTTCAGTAGCTGGGACTACCATGAAGCTGTGATTTCACTATTGCTGTTGTTGCTGCTACTGTTTACTGAATCCCTTATTAGACCATGAAAAAATAAAAGAAGTTAGACTAAACTGTGATCTATGCATTACAAAAATCCTATCTATATATTCAAACTTGATCGTGTGATCCATGTTGCCTTGTTGACTTGTATTTCCCAGGTGAAGTCCCTTTGTTGCTGACTTGAATTGTAATCTGAGACGCCTTCCCTTTTCTTCAGGCGAGCGCCTGATTGTTGAACTTGAACTGTATTCCCTTGCTCTCCAGGTTGGTTCCTGATTGCCAAAACTTCAACTCTATTCCCCTGCTCTCTAGGTGGGTACCTGATTGCCAAAACTTGAACTGTATTCCTTTGCTCTCCAAGTGGGCGCCTGATTGCCAAAACATGAACTGTATTCCCTTGCTCTCCAGGTGGGCGCCTGATTACCAAATCTTTAATTGTATTCCCTTGCTTTCCAGGTGGGCGCCTGATTACCAAATCTTTTCCTGGACGCCTGATTACCAAATCTTTAACTGTATTCCCTTACTTTCCAGGTGGGCGCCTAATTACCAAATCTTTAGCTGTATTTCCTTGCTCTCCTGGTGGGCGCCTGATTACCAAATCTTTAGTTGTATTCCCTTGCTCTCCAGGTGGGCGCCTGATTACCAAATCTTTAACTGTATTCCCGTGCTCTCCAGATGGGCGCCTGATTACCAAATCTTTAGCTGTATTCCCTTGCTCTCCAAGTGGGCGCCTGATTATTAATTCTTTACCTATATTCCCTTGCTCTCAAGGAGGGCGCCTGATTACCAAATCTTTAGCTATATTCCCTTGCTCTCCAGGTGGGCGCCTGATTACCAAATCTTTAGTTGTATTCCCTTGCTCTCCAGGTGGGCGCCTGATTGCCAAAACTTTAACTGTATTTCTTTGCTCTCCAGGTGGGCGCCTGATTAAAACATTTGAACTATATTTCCTTGCTCTCCAGGTGGGCGCCTGATTGCCAAAACTTTAACTATTATCTTTGTTCTCCAGGTGGATGCCTGGTTTCAACAAAATAGACAAAACAAAGAAAATTTATGCCCCAATTTGTAGTTGGGCACATATGTGAGCGTTAATTGAATCATATCACCAAATTTTTCTCTGAATTTGAAAGTCAAAATCCCATTATCCAGGAGGGTCCCGAATACTCCTAGTTAAATGACAGCTTTACATCTAAACTATATCTTCTAAAGGTATGACTCCCACTAAACCTTGTTATCTAAGAGGTCTTAAAACTACATCCCATTATCCAGGAGAGTCGTGAAAATAAAAAAAATCAAGTCTTATCTTAAGAGTGACAACTTTTACGGCTGAATTATATTACCCTACAGCAGAACTTACGCTAAATCTTGTTATCTAATGGAAATCTTAAAGCTAAGTCCCATTATTCAGGAGGGTCCTGAAAACTCCTAATTGAATCCTATCTCAAGCATGAAACTTTGAAGCCACTTTATATTCCTTTGGGGGTACATTTATGCTAGATCTTGCTACTCATGATTGTTTTGAATTTAAAACTAGGTCTCATTTTTCAGGAGGGTCCTGAAAATTTAAGGTCAAACCTGTCTTGTGCTTGCTCTTCCCCTATGGAGGGTTTCTCTGAAATGAACGAAATTTTCTGCCCCTATTTCAATCAAAGAAAGATCTCGTTAGTTTAAAATGTGGTGGTTAGTTTGTTGCATTCTTGCTGAAGGTGACCTCTCTGCTGATGTGCTTTGTTTTGACTGGCTTCCTCGGACTGGCCAAAAAACGTTGGCTTTCTGACTGACTTCCACCCACATGACCTTGGATAACCCGAGTGTTCTATACCCAACTGTTGTGTTACATCTCTGAGCTATCTATCTGCACCTCTGCATCTCCCATGAAATTACTAAATCATTTCACCGATGGAACTTTTGCTAACCCTTTATATCCCATTTCACATCATACTATCTCTAACAATGCTTTGGCCACGCTGTGCTTTTGTGCAATTTTGGAAGTTTGTAGAGAGCATTGAAATCCTTTCTTATTCGCTTAAACACAACTGATATTGGAAACATCTTAGAGAACTAATCCCAGAAGAAATGAAATGCAATGACTTTGAGAGTTAGGGATAAGAAAAATCCAAAACTGGAAGGCTATTTGAAAGGGAAAAAGAAAAGAGACTTATCTGAGAGGAGCAGCCGGCACCAATGATCATGACATGCATTTCGGACTAATCGGCCCAGTCTGTCCAACCAATTAACTTTCAGTTATCGCACTTTACGCCCCAAGATCTTCAAAACCCTAATTTCTTCACCAAAACCTTGTCCTTGTTCGGCCTGCGGTGCCCCAAAGGATTTTCACCAAGAAACCTCTCTCATTTGTTCATCTCTCAAATCACTTTCGCCTTAAGGTGCCCGTGAAGGTTTTCACCAATAAGACTATCTCATTTTGATTTCTCTCAGCTTTCATCGCCTTATGGTGCCCGGGAGGGTTTTCACCAATAAGACTCTCTCATTTTCATTTTCTTTGTTTGGACCGGAGTGTTGCCCCTGATATGAATCGCCTCCACTTGCTCGACTTGGCACCTTTCGAAGACTGATCGGAAGGTATTTCTTTGGACCGTAATGTGGGTTTGGATGGGGTTAGAAAAAAGGGTATCAAAAGGCTCAAAATAATTCAAATTGGTTCAAGATTACAACTTTCGGAATCAAATTTCTTACAACAACCACGACTTCTGCACTAGTTTATTTGCTTGGGGACTTTTGAATTTTTACTTTGATGGGACCGAACCGTGAGGCTACCTACATATCCTTAAAAGGAATCAGGTCGAACGTAGTTCATGACATAGAAATTGCTTTGTTGTTGTGATTTTCTCTTTTCTTTTCTTTTCTTTCTCTTCTTTTTTTCTCTTTTTGTTGTTTTGTTGTTCTCTCTTTTTCTTTTCTTTACTTCTTTTTTTTCTTTTTTTTCCTTCTCTTTTCTTTTCTTTCTTTTCCTTTACTTATCTTTTGCGACTGCATTTCTAAACTTTGCTACTGATTCCGAAAGAGGAGTATGAAAGAAAATAAATAAGGCTCAAAAGGGGTAACAAAGGATAAAGTGTTTAGATTGCAGAACAAAATTCCTTTGTCATTCCAATCTTAAGAACATGCCAAGTGCAAACAAATACAATTTAAACCAGAGAAATCATACATAATATCTTTTGACTGCATCAGAATTGATAGCCATGTCTACACATTTGCCATCTATATCTGTTAAATACAAAGCACCATTGGACAACACTCTCGTTACGGTGAACGAACCCTGCCAATTTGGGGCGAACTTGCCTTTTGCTTCAGCCTGATGTGGAAGGATACGTTTCAATACTTGTTGACCCACTTCAAATTTCCGTGGACGCACCTTATTGTTATATGCTCTTGCCATTCTCTGTTTATACAACTCTCCATGACATACTACTGCCAATCTTTTCTCATCGATCAAACTCAATTGCTCCAGGCGGGTTTTGACCCACTCACTCATCATCAATTTCGGCTTCAGCGACAATTCGAAGGGATGTGATTTCAACTTCGGCGGGTATCACTACTTCAGTGCCATATACTAACAATAAGGAGTTGCCCCTACTGAAGTGCGAAAAGTAGTGCGATAACCCAACAATGCAAAGGGCAACTTTTCATGCCACTGCCTGGAACCCTCCACCATTTTCTGAAGTATCTTCTTTATGTTCTTGTTGGCTACCTCGACTACTCCGTTCGCCTTGGGGCGGTTTGGGGTGGAATTGCGATGCGTAATCTTAAACTGCTGACATACCTCTTTCGTCAAATGACTATTGAGATTAGCACCATTATCTATGATGATTACCTTTGGTATCCCGAACAGACAAATGATATTTGAGTGAACAAAATCAACCACTGCTTTCTTGGTCATAAACTTGAAAGTTTTAGCTTCAACCCACTTGGTGAAATAATCAATCGGTCTAATGACATCCATTCCTGAAGCAACAAAAGGCCATGGTGCAGACATTGTGTGTAATTCAGATGGTGGAGAATGAATCAAATCTCTATGTACTTGGCATTGATGACATTTGCGCACAAAACTGATACAATCTCGCTCCATGGTGAGCCAATAATAACCTGCTCGGAGAATCTTCTTTGCTAGAACGTACCCACTCATATGCGGTCCACAGAATCCAGAATGTACTTTGGTCATGATAGTTGTGGCTTGTATAGCATCTATGCATCTTAACAATCCAAGATTTGGAGTTCTTTTGTACAAAACTCCTCCACTGAAGAAAAATCCACTTTCCAAACGACGAATTGTTCTCTTTTGATCACCTATGGCTTGTACCAGATATACTCCCATTCTGATGTATTCCCTGATGTCGTGGAACCACGGCTCACCATCGAGTTCTTCTTCCACCATGTTACAGTAAGCGTGCTGATCATGGACCTGAATATGCAAAAGGGTCAACATAAGCCTTATCTGGGTGATGTAACATTGACGCTAGAGTAGCTAAAGCACCGGGAACCTCATTATGGATCCTTGAAATATGCCTAAACTCTACTGATCGAAACTGCTGACAAAGATCTTGCAAACATTGTCGATATGGTATGAGTTTCAAATCCCGTGTTTCCCATTCTCTCTGAATTTGGTGCATCAGAAGGTCCAACTCTCCCAAGACCAAGACTTCCTGGACACCTATGTCGGCAGCTAACCTCAAACCCAAAATGCATGCCTCGTACTCAGCCATGTTGTTAGTACAATAGTAACGAAGCTGAGCTGTAATAGGGTAGTGATGTCCTGTTTCAGAAATAGGTACAACTCCTATCCAAACGCCTTTCATTTTAGCAGCTCCATCAAAAAAATTCCAAACTGGCTCTTCAACTTGTTCCAACTCATCAATGTACATTACCTCTTCATCGGGGAAGTAGGTCTTCAAGGGCTCATATTCTTCATCCATTGGATTCTCGGCCAAATGGTCGGACAATGCCTGGGCTTTTATCGCAGTCCGAGTCACATAGACGATGTAAAATTCTATTAGCATGATCTGCCACTTTGCTAGCCTCCCTGTAGGCATAGGCTTTTGAAAGATATACTTTAGTGGATCCAAACGAGAGATGAGGCATGTAGTGTAAGATGACAAATAATGCTTCAACTTCTTTGCTACCCAAGTTAAGGCGCAACATGTCCTTTCCAGGTGAGTGTACTTAACCTCACAAGATGTGAACTTTTTGCTAAGATAATAGATGGCCTGCTCCTTCCTGCCGGTGATGTCATGCTGACCCAACACACAACCAAATGAATTGTCTAGGACTGTCAAATACAGAATCAAAGGTCTCCCCGATTCTGGTGGCACCAACACAAGTGGGTTTGACAAGTACCCCTTTATCTTATCAAATGCTTCTTGACACTCGTATTTCCACTTAACCGCAATATCCTTCTTCAGCAGTTTGAAGATAGGCTCACAAGTTGTCGTAAACTGAGCAATAAACCTGCTAATATAGTTCAACCTCCCTAATAAACTCATCACCTCAGTTTTGTTCCTTGGGGGTGGAAATTCTTAGATAGCTTTGATCTTTGACGGGTCTAATTCAATACCTCGACGACTGACTATGAATCGCAACAGTTTTCCAGACGGCACACCAAATGCGCACTTTGTAGGATTAAGCTTAAGATTGTACCTGCGAAGCCTTTAGAAGAACTTTCTCAAATCTCTGACATGGTGAAACTGATTTCTAGACTTTATGATTACATCATCCACATAAACCTCGATCTCCTTGTGTATCATGTCGTGGAATATGGTCATCATTGCCCTTATATAAGTTGCCCCAGCATTTTTCAAACCGAAAGGCATGACCCGGTAGCAGTATGTTCCTCATGGCGTGATGAATGCTGTTTTTTCTGCATCCTCCTCATCCATTAGGATCTAATGATAGCCCGCATAGCAATCCACAAAAGACTCAATCTCATGTTTGGCATAATTTTCAATCAAAATGTGGATGTTTGGCAGTGGGAAGTTGTCCTTTGGACTTGCCTTGTTGATATCACGGTAATCAACACACTCTCTGGTCTTACCATCCTTTTTTGACCAGGCACAACATTGGCTAACCAAGTGGGATACCTCGTGACTCAGATGACTTTTGCATCGAACTTCTTTGTGACCTCTTCTTTGATCTTCACACTCATGTCGGTTTTGAACTTCCTCAACTTCTGTTTGAAGGGAGAAAATGTTGGGTCAGTGGGCAATTTGTGAACCACCAAGTTAGTGCTTAAACCCGGCATGTCGTCATATGACCATGCAAAAATATCTTTGTACTCAAACAATGCTTTAATCATCTCTTCACTGAGTTGCGGTTCAAGATGGACACTTATCTTAGTTTCTCTAATATTATCTGGGTCCCCTAAATTGATTGCTTCGGTATCACTCAGGTTGGGCTTGGGTTTTTCTTCAAAATGGCTTAATTCCTTACTAATCTCTTCAAAGGCCTCATCCTTATCGTATTCTGATTCATCATTACACTCTACTTCTTGAATTTGTATTTCAGAATTAGATTGGCTTTTAAGACTGGGACGAAGATTCCTCATGCATGTCATGTCATTGAAACCAACATAAAAAGAACTTTATAAGGAAGAAAAGAAAAACAAAATAAAACTATCAGGAATGATGAAAAAGGGAAATTGCATTTCATTAAATTTAAAGGATAACAAGGTTTATACATCCAAACGGACAGAACATAGAATCTGACTTACAACCATGGAATAATCCAGATAAACTGAAAGAAAATCAAAGCAAACTACCAAAACTCCTTCCGGCTAGGGAGAGAAGTAGCTTCCCAATTATTGAGCTTTGCACTGGGCCCGACAAATTGTACATCCGCCTTGCTGGAACCTTCTCCAACTTCCACCATGGTTACATTGTCGAACAACTTTTCGAACCTTTCAATCAACTCATTATCAAGACCAACCACAGAACTGGGAGCTGTTGTTACTGGGCGCTTCTTGGTGCCAGGCTTGACAAACGACCTGGAGAGATGTGAGATAGGCTTTGGAAGGAACCACGCCCTTTGGTTCAAATTTCTGGCTCTTTTCACGTCTGCGGCTGTGGGCTTGAATCCCAAACCAAATGTACCCAAGTATTTGGGGAGAGACACCGGCTGTAAGATACCTTGCAGAGATGGACCCAAACCTTTGCCAGGTACAAAACCATTTTTCAACATTTCAAATGCCACTATGACTGATGCGGCGGTTACCTTCGGAATTGGAACGCCTTTCCCTTATGGAATTTTCTCGATTGACACTGTGTCAAAAACCTGATAGACTCAAGGTCCCTTGTTGTCTTCAACCTCGATGAACGGAACAATGGCATCACTAGGAGCACACAAATTATCCTCGCCGTGCACAACGATTTCCTGTTTATCCCATTCAAACTTGACCATTTGATGCAGAGTAGACGGGATTGCTTTGACAGCATGAATCCAGGGTCGACCTAACAGCAGATTGTAGGAAACAGCCACATCCAACACCTGGAATTCCATGGTGAATTTAACTGGTCCTATTGTCAATTCAAGGATTATATCACCGACTGAATCTTTCCCTCCACCGTCAAATCCCCGCACGCAGATACTGTTCTTGTGAATCCTTGCATCATTCATTTTCAACTTGTTCAAGAGTGAAGAGAGGGAAAATGTTCGCACTAGAACCATTGTTGACCAATACTCAGGTAACCGGAATCTTCACATTTTACTGTAAGATAGAGAGCTCTATTGTGCTCAGTACCCTTCACGGGCAACTCATCATCAGAAAAAGTGACTCTGTTTACCTCAAATATCTTGTTAGCTATCTTTTCCAAATGGTTTGCTGAGATTCTGTCAGGAACGTGGGCCTCGTTCAGGATTTTCATCAAGGCCCATCGATGCTCGTCTGAATGGATTAACAATGACAACAGTGAAATCTGAGCAGGCGTCTTCTTCAACTGCTCCACAATGGAATAGTCTTGCACCTTCATCTTTCTCAAAATTCTTCTGCCTCTTCTTCGGTCACATCTTTCTTTACTAGCACTAGGTTATCTTTGGAGGTTTTAGCTTTTCTTAAATCCTCGGGGGCAAAGCATCTCCCCGACCGAGTCAATCCACGGGTCTCATAGAATTCTTCTTTAACTTCTCTTCCTTTGTAAGTCACTATCACCCGTTCATAATTTTACGGGATAGCCTTGCTATTAACTATTGGTAACTGGGTTACAGGTTTGATAATGACGGATCTGTGCGGGCACCTTCCACAATTATGACAAGCTTGTTCGCCACTCCTGGCACAACCACTTTTGCTTTTTCTTATTTCACTGCAACGTCACTTAAGGACCCCTTCTTGACTACCGCAGATAGTTCACTATTTGTCCCGCTCAACTTGATCGCTAACATCTCACTTGTTAATTTTTGAACCGGTTTTACCTCACTGGACCGGATCATCATGACGGTCTGCGAAGGCTTTTTGGGCTCCCCTTCTTTATGCACTATCTCGATCATGTTTGTCTCTTGATGGGTCGACAACGGGTTCTGGTTGATATTAGGCGCCTCCGAAGCTTGGACTTCAATCTGATTTGTATCAATGAGCTCTTGAATAGCATTTTTTAATTTCCAGCATTTCTTTGTGTCGTGCCCCGGAGCACCAGAACAATATTCGAAACTTACAGAATAATCAAGATTTCTCGGGGGAGGATTTGGCAATTTTGACTCGATCGTCCTCAGCATATCCAATTGTCTCAGCTTGTGGAACAAACTAGTATAGGACTCTCCCAATGGAGTGAAGGTTTTCTTCTTCTGCAACCTCTAGTTTTTAAATGCTTGATTGGGCTGAAAAGCTGGTCAAATAGGGTTTTGGTAGGCTCATGGGGGTGGGTAGGAATTTTGTGGAGCTGGGTATATATTTTGTGGGGTTAGCGTCATTGGATGGTCAACCCTTGCTGCCGGTTCTCTCCACCGAAAACCATACTCCCTGAAACTCTCATTGTGCGTTTTCTCAATCTTTGTCGAGGATAGACAATCCGAAATAATCTCGAGATTATACTGGAGTGACAGGCGAATGCTTGGGCTAGATCATCCCATGTATACCATCTTTCGTGATCCTGCTGAGTGTACCACTCCGGTACTGAACCACTTAGACTCTGACTGAAATATGCCATTAGTAACTCATCTTTCCCGCCAGCTCCTTTCATTTTGCTACAAAAACCTCTCAAGTGCGCTACTGGATAGCAATTGAACATCTAGAAATAGACATAGATCTTTGTAAGCCACGCTTACTTGACCTCCCAACCCCCGCATGTCACTGAATGATTGTTCCAAGCTTTTAACTTTCCTAAACATCTCCTCCTATTTGGGATTTTTAGATGGTTTCTCAATTTCCACAGGGATATCAAAACGAGGAGTGTAGGAATATGGTTCTAGAGCTTTGAAAGTGGGCTCCGTGGTGTAATATTGGTTATCATGGGCTTGGAATAAAGGCTCGCTGGAGGATCTGTGGAGTGTAGCAGGTGAGGGTGCCACGAAGACAGGAGTGGCTGGTGGAGGAGGGTATGGAACTGGTTTGGGTGGTGGAGCTTGTGGTGTTTGGCAGGTGGTGCTCTAGTAGTGGTGGTAAATGGGAAAGCTTGGGGTGAATTGGTAGCAGGAGGTTCCTGAGACTGAGCCAATGGAGGGACGAAGGCAGGGTTGGCGGGATAAAGTGGTGGTGGGTGCCCTTTTACCCATGCTTGATACATCTCGGCTATCTGTTGTTTTAACTTATATATCTCTTCTTTCAAATTGACATCCGACTCTTCCCCCTCCCTCGAATGATCGATAACACTCGCATCAAGTTTTTGGTTAGCCATGATCGACTTGTTTTTGGACCGGGTGTTGTATAGGTGAGTTGCCAGAATGCCAAACAAACTAATCACCTACCTGTACTTGATGACAACAACAAACTTGTTAGCGATCAGGGTTTAATAGATAGGAAACCGCACATTTGGGGGAATGTAATGCACCTAAATAGTTAACCCTTTCTATTATGCATTTGATCGGCTGCTTGCGTCTTACCGGATTTGCTCAATTTCCATTTGGCAACTTTTCTTTTTCCACTCTTGTTTTTTTCTCTTTTTCTTTTCAATCCCGCCTTTCTTTGCTTAATTTCTTGTTGTTCTTTATCCTCTCATTTTTCTCTCTTGTTTTGCCATTGTTTTCTCCGCACAGTTTCTTGTTTTCTCTCTCTCTTTTTATTTTTCTTTTCTCTCTTGTTTTTCCTCTCTCTTTCCCTTTTTTTCTCTTTTCTCTCTCTTTTTATTTTTAATTATGATCGTATCTTGTGGGCTTTGCTTACGTATCATGACCCCGCATGAATCAGATCTTTGCGTAGTTCTGGGGGATAAGTGTAAAAATAAATAATAAAAATATTTTGGGATTTTCCAAATTTTTTCATAAAATTAACGTTTTGATTACCACGACTCAAAAACTAACCGACTTGAAGAAGAAACTAACAGACTCCAATGGAAAGATGAAAATACAGACTCGAAAACAGACTAACAGACTCCAAGATGAAAAATACAGATTAACAGACTCCAATGAAAATCATGAATACATCAATGCCTCAACTGCTCTTGGGCCCGCGGGACATCATTCAGTCTCGACACGGGCCTACGCGCCAAATCTCCTTGGAGATGGTAGAGATCTTCCATTATCTGGCAGACAAAGGTCATCACAGTAGCGAAGAACATGGATCTAGTCATGTCCTCACACTTACTGCATTTCATTGTGATGTAATCGACGATCTTTCTGACCCTTTCTCTTATGACGTCCTTTTCTTGCAACAAACGCCTAATCTGTTGGGCCCTAGCTTTCAAAGTTTGTTTAGCTATATGATTTTATTCTTGAAGTTGTTGCATATCTCTTTCTAACTGTCTCATCGCTGCATAACAGTGTTCTCTTTCTGCCTTAAAGTCTTTTGCTTTCTTGATCATTTTGTTCTCAAAGATGGTGACCCTTTTCTTCAACCCCACAACATCATTGCCATATTTTTCTTTTAATTGTTTAACCAAGCAAACTCGTTCTTCTGCATTCTTAGCCAATTTTGTTCGAACCTTTGTTAATTCACCCTCCGCCTTGTTCAAATCAAAACCATACTCACTCACCTTCTGCCTAAGGTTCTTTATAAGCTTTTCATCTTTTGCACTTCTGGCGGGATTTTCAGCTGCTATTTTCATTTCCCGAATCTGGCTCGAAGGGCTTCATTCTCCTTGGCTAGCTTTTTCTTCTCACCCTCGTCTACAGCGGCTTGCAAACTATTCTCGAATTGAAGGTCCTTGACTTGCTTTTCCAGCTTGCTTATGGTAGCCCTATATTCATTTTCTTTGGCCAACCAATCCCATTGCGCTTGTGATGCCTCGACAAATTCTTGAAGATGGGGTCTTTTGGTTGGCCTCCCAAACTCAATTTCCTTTTTATACCAAGCAAGGTACCCTGGTGAAACTTCACCTTTGGATAGATCGCGCACACAGGTATTTGCCATCAGGTACTGACACTCGCTCCAAATCTAGCGGACTGCTGCTTCATGAAACTGACCATCAGGACCAATCTCGACTACCTGAGCACTAAGGTCTTTATCTTATGGAACAATTTGACATCTCCCCAACTGTCTTAAAACCCGGTATGGGGCATAACGCCGGATACTTCTGAGACCCATCAGGAGGAAGTGAGGTCCGGTAGCTGGCATGTATACAATTTCATCTATAGGAAGCCACCCGAACGTCTATTCTATTTGGTCTGCAGTGATGGAACAAAGATGTGATGTCCATTCTGTGACCCCTTCTGGCAGGCTAAACCCGTCGACCCTTGTATAAAATTCCTCTATGAAATTTTTCTCTGTCAACCCATAGCTCATGTATTGAGGACGATGACATAGATGTTCAATCATCCACATCTGTAGCAACAAGTTGAACCCTTCAAAAAAGTCTCCTCCGGCTTTGCAGGCTGTGAGAGCGCGGAAGATTTCAGACACTATCATGGGTGCGAGGGTGCTTTTGGCCTGAGTAAGCAAAGTGCTGACGACCCCAGCTATCTGTATATTGATATTTCCATCTTTCCTAGGAAACACCAGAAGACCCAAGAATACCACCATAAAAGCCAAGCACATGTGTTCTTCCCATTTGAGGCATTTCCCTTTGCTACAAATTTTGCTTTCTAGATTATTAAACCCTCTTATATGTCCGTATCTCTGGTATATAAACTGCGGGGTGGAAAAACCAGCTGCCAAATCTGGGTTATGGACCCCCTGCTTATCTTTATGGAATCTAGGAACCTGTGCACATCGACGACTCTTGGAGTAATCAGATATTTGTGTCTCATAGGAACCTCAGTGCTCCCAATATATCCGGCTATTTCTTCAAAAGTTGGGGTTAGTTCAAAATCTGAGAAATGAAACACGTTGTGGGCCGGGTCCCAGAATGTAACCAACGCCTTTATGATGTCTCCTCTAGGCCTAATCTTCAACAACCCGGTGAGACCTTCCAAGTATAGATTGACCTTATCTTGCCCTGATCTACCCAGATCTTCCCACCACATACACAACTCCAAAGGGATGTTGTTCATGACTATTATTGGCAAATTTTGACTCGTGCTCATTCTGCACATTTAATAGGGTGATAAAGCAAAATCATGACTCATTTGGCTTAAGAAAAGTTAATATTTTTTCAGATTGTCATTTCAAAAATAAAACCCGACTTTGCAAATACGGCCTTCTAGCACTTCTGGGGAGAAGATATTAAGGTTGTGCTTGCTAACCGACCAAAAATTCGAAAAAAGGACACCAAAGGTGGCTGTTCTTGCTAAAACAGCCTTCCGGCGTCCTTTTGGGGACATTCAACTATTTTAGACAAAAATGGCATCACCCTGCTTATTTTAAATAAAATAAAATTTTGTTCTTTTTGGGCTATTTTTGCAAAAGGAAAGTTGGGCCCGATGGGGGTTGCCTACGTATCCCACATCCGGTGAGAATCAAACTGGTGTAGTTCGGGCAATTTTGACCAAACAAAAACCAACTATTTTTAAAAACCTTTTTTTCTCGAAATTTCGGCAGAGTTTCAGTATATTTCGGACATTGGTTTTTCAAAAACCGACAGTTATCTCTCCAGCCCTCACATTGACTTTCATTCTCTCAACTTTTCCCCTATAACCCGATCAACATGCAAATCCGAAGAAAATGAATGCACAAGTAGCAAGTAAGATGCATCAGGATAGTCTTTTCATTCCGGGTACACCTGTCTTAGACAGAGCCAACCCCTGTGTTGAGTCTCCAAAGTCAAATGCACATGATGCAAACAAACGCTCCTACTGGGGATCCGACATGAGGCTGAGTTATTTCTAGGTTCAAAACCTGAGTATTTATTCTAGACTTGTGTACCCGAGCGGACAACTCAAGCTGAGGAGGGGGCTACGTACCGGGAACCAAAAGGCTATCCGGCTTAGTAACTTGTCTGAGCCTCTTTCTTATTTCAAGGTATGACACTAACAGAATAGGGAGTCACGGCCAACGTGCACATCCCTGGAGATGAGAAGAGAAGGGTTTCAGAACAGTTTATATATAGTTCGCATAGTATAAAAGCGGTAAAAGCAACATTTAGCACGTTAGGCCCAAACATATAATAAAATCAGATAATTAATAAAGACGAATATAACAATTCATCTAAGCTCGAATTCTGAACCCTGAACCAGAGATTTTGGGTTCGGTCTCCAGCAGAGTCGTCGGAGCTGTCACACCACCTTTTTCCTACCCCGGAGGGGATCATAAGGGAGTTTTTTCCAACTTAAAGTGACAATCGAAAAGGAATTTATTTATTTAAAGATTCAAAGTCGTCACTTGGTATAATTTTATGGTGTCCCAAGTCACCAGTTCAAATCCCGAATCGAGGAAAAGATTGACTCTATATAACATTCTGCGAACACAGAAATCTGGGTAAGGAATTATGCTAACCCGGGAGAAGGTGTTAGGCATTCCCGAGTTCTGTGGTTCTAGCATGGTCGCTGAACTGTTATAATTGGCCTATTGTCTGATTTTAATACATGTTTTAGCCTATAGTGCAATTTTAAACTTTAAAATTGCTTTTATTCATTCTTAAGGAAGATAGCAACGTTATTTAAAATATGTCTTGAACCACGTCACATAAATACACCCGCACTCCGTAACATATTTTCTCTAATGTTGTTGAGATTTGGATTTGGGTCACATAAATGCGCACCCGAGTTTTGGAAGGTAAATTATTATATAGCGCGCCTAAAGCAACTACGAATTTCAGCTTTATGAGGGCCATGGAAAATTCGCTAAATGGCACGCCTCGATTTCTAAAGGATTAAGATTAATCAAGTGAGGGCCATAAATTGTACGTTTGGCTAGTATGGCACACCTCAAATTAACTATAAGGATCTACCAAACAAATAAGGCTTAAGGAAATTAGCTACTTCTAGACTAAAGTTGAATTTAAATCGTTAATCTAAAGGCCCGAGCTAGATGAGATCCAATCCATTTTTCATTTCAAAGTCTGACCCTAGCTTGAATCCCACTAACCCATTGCTACGATAAACGCGGAGGCACAATTGGGCTCGCCATGAAGCCCAAAGTAAGAACTTAGAGCAGAAACGGAACCCCGGTGCATATGGACCCATACTGATAGCCAACATAATGCTTCATCACTATATTTGAGATAATCCTACATTGTTCATACAATTTTCGAATCTGAACCAAACGCTGACATACATTAAGCACATGTAAATCACATTCTGAGGTCAGTATATGTATTCCAAGGTAAAGTATAATTTCTAATTAAGACAATAAGTCTTTTCACCAATTGCCCATCATTTAATATCAAAAATCAATGATTACAAACTCATGCAACACCTAATTCAGACTGATGCATTTAACAAGACTGCACTGACTCAAAACCTTTCAAAGAAGAGGAAGGACCAAAGTGATGAACTGATTTAAATCTGGAGGTTTTCAAATCTAAATTCAGATTCGTTTGAAAAATACCTTTAAAGCGCAAAAGCTCAATACATGAACAAAGCAGAACTACTTATCAAATTATGCAATCGTCGAAACAAATTTCGAGCTACACAAGAATAAACTTGAACATGATTAATGAGAAGCAAGCCCAAACCAAACTATTAGAACAAAGGTCTGAATTGACATGCACTCAAACCATGGCTGTAAAAAAAAAAATCCAAGATCCAAACAGTTTCAGCTAATCAAACTGAAAACCACAGTCCTTAATTAATACATGTTCTATCTAAAGCACCCTTGAACCTCTTATATTCAAACAAGTTCAAATCCAGCATTTGACATCAATTGCATATCAGGGAATGGGATATTTAGAACAAGCTAGACTAAAGCAGAAATAGGAATATGGCAAAGGTAAGAGTAATTACAACAAAAACTACTGCGTTTCATTCAGCTTCAACTTGGTTTATAGCCCTTTACACAAAAACTCAACCAAGCTCACTTCCAACGATAGTTTCATAAGGGTACTTGGAATTTAAAAGAGAAGAAAAAGAAATGAGGAATTAGCAAGAACAGTAGTAGCAAAAGTCAGTTCTGATCTCCAGTAGTGGAACAGTAGACTCAAAACCAGACAGCTTCCCAATTGTAAGCTTTGAAATCTCAAAAACTCAGACCATTTTTCACTCGAATGTTGGAATTTATGGTTTTTAAGAATTCTAGCTAATGGGAATGATCAGAAATCTAGCAGACAAACCAAATTTTTGAGCAATTTTCGACCAAAAATGCAGGGAATTTAAAGGATTTTTCAGAGTTTTAGCTCTTTCAGATTTCAGCAATTTTTGGTCTCTCCATCCTGCCTTGTTCAAGAAGAAAGTGTGCCTTTATAGGCAAGCTTTTAGGGTTGCAGAAATGCAACTAGTTTTTCACCCTAATCCTTTTTTAATTTTCATTTTTTCTTAGAAAACCTTCTTCAATTTTTGCTTTTTCTCAAGTACCCTTAATTTTAAAATTAGAATTTTAGAATAGCCCTTCTCCCCTCTTCCTAGAAGCTTCCTAGGTTAGTTACATAAGATTCTTTCAACTAAATTTCCTAGACTACCCCTCAGGACCCTGTTAATTTCTTTCAGAAACCAAAATTGGGTCGAATCAGCCCAAGTCTTAACCCAAACCTATCAGCCCCAAATTGAGTCTTGAACCCAATCGGAAATTTAAGCCAATAAACCCATAGATTAAAAAATTAAACTTCAAGGAGACACTTAGAAGCAGTAATTTGTAAGCAAATGGACTTAAACTAATCTATACTGCAATTAACTAAAGCAACGGTCGATAAATGAATCTATTCAACCTTTGAATTAATTAAATCAATCATGGCAATAGGAAATCAAATTAAATCAGAAATACTGCCATGTTGACCTAAAAAAAACTAAACCTTAATTGAAATTGGAAACCTAATTATCTACTAGCAAACCCATGAATTCAAACCTAAAATAACTGACTAAACTAACACTAATTAAACCAATTCATTTTTCGTCAAAAGAGAAACAGAAAGAGTAGAAGAAGATGACAAAAGAGGACAGCGAGAAGATAGGAGAAAGGAACAAAGAATTGAATACCTATTGCCATGGTTGTCCGGTTGTTCGGCTAGACCCGTCTTCTTCGATTTAAATCCGGGAAGAGGTATCACATAAATGTTCCCCTTTGAGAACAAACAAGGGACACCTTTTTCCGGCTCAAATCGTTTTAGAGATCCATGCATGTCCATCCGGATTCGACATTTGGTTTTGAACTTTTAAGGCTCGAATTTGGATCTAAGATTCGAGGGGCTCTAGGCAGATTCAAAGGAAAATAGTTTTGGATTTGGTATGAGAGGATCGTGGGAGTTGTAGGGTGTTAGTTTGGGGTGGTTTGGTGGTGGCACCGCCGGGCTCGAGGCGGTGGAGAAAGGGGCGGCGTCTCTATGGTTCTTGAGAGACGAGGGAGTTTGGGAGATGAGATGGGGGGGGGGGTGAAGGGATTCAGACAGTATTATACCAAACAAACCCCACTTCCAGACCGTTAGATCAACAGAGATCAATGGTCCTGATTTGGTCTGTTAAAAACGGAGTCGTTTTGGAATATTGTGGGATTGGACTGGGTGAAGGTGGGTTTTGGGCTTGGGTTAAACGGGTATCCGTGGGGGAAATTGTTTTTGGGCTAGGGAATTTCGAATTTTGGCCCAAATTCGGTTTTTCATTCTTTTCCCTCTTTTCTTCTTTTTTTTTTCAAAATTCTTTTCCTTATTCAAAAATTAAAATAACACCTAAATTAATTCTTAAATCAAAATACCCTCCCAAATTAATTTAGTTAACTATAACTAATAATTACCACAATTAATTAAAAATCAAATTAAAGGAAAAACTACCAAAAATCAAAACTAAAATCAAAAGGTGCAAAAATAAGTTATTTTTGTGATTTTTCCACTTTTATAAAACAACTAATTTGCTACTTAATCTAAAAATGTAAATGCAACATATTTTTGTATTTTTCATTTATTAAATAAAATAAACGTGCACAAACAAATGCAAACAGTCAGCAAAAATGCTACAGAAATCTACAAAATTGCAAATAATGGGAGAAATTTATTTTCTTGAATCTATGGGAGTAATTCATATAGGGCAAAATCACGTGCTCACAATCTGAAATATGTAATAAATCCGTCTGCCCCAACCTCTAAGTTCTTTCACATTCAGTATTTAATCAGAACCTAAACAGTACGTGCAAAACATGCTAAATTATGTCCTTCTTTGACTAAAGGAGGTATATCTGAGCCGTTTTGCACGTTATATGCTTTTCCCCAATTTGTTATACATGTTCTTGCATGTCGCCTTAGAATTTTGCCTTTGAAACTACAAATAAGCTAATATCCCTTCCCTTTACGATTAGTAGTCCTAAATGCCTCCGGGACTGACAGGATTGGGACGGGTAATAGCATGCAATGAGTAAACGAGACCAATCCGCACTTTAATACCTTAACGGGATGGGAAGGGTAGATATGGATATGATGACCACGCGACAATGCCACGCGTAACCCCTCATTGAGGAGTGATTACCGGGCATTGTGTGGGGTAATCCGTATTAGTAATAAACCTAGGACCCCCTTTCTTTTATTTCTTATCTCTTTCAAAGAATTTCAAACTCCTTTTTTTAAGAAAAATTAGCTTTCTTTTAGTTCTTTCCAACTTTATTTGTTTATAAACCCTTATGGGAAAATCCCCTCTTATTTGAAGCTTTATTTGTTTACGTGTTATTTTCACCTAAGTTCACAACAATAGTCTGGCTGGGAACCACACTAGTGGATCCTGAGGGGTGCCTAACACCTTCCCTTGGGATAATTTCAAGCTCTTACCCTATCTCTGGTTACTCAAATCAAACTCTCTTGGTGTCCTAATGCACCCTAATCATTAGGTGACGACTCTTCAAATTCAAACCCAATTCCCAAAAGGGAATGAGTTGTCCTCCCAAATGTCATGAACCCGATTTCGCTCGAGAAAAGGGGGGCGCGACAGCGTGGCGACTCTTCAGGGGATTCTTAGGCTTTTACCATTTCAAACTATTATTGTGAATTTATGCTTCTTTTTATGTGCAATTATCTGTTTATTTCTTTTAGGCATTCAATTTTTCTTTTTGATTGCAAAACTGACTTGTCTTTTGTTTCTTTCCTGTATTACTTTCCTTTACTGCTTTCCTTTACTACCGCTTTAAATTATGAAAAAATTGTTGTATTTACTGCTTTCCTAACGTGAAAATACGTGACAACCTGCTTTAATTGTTGCATAATCATGCTCAACATCATATTCCATTCGTGCCAAACAAAATACTATAGCAACGCTTATAATGAGTGGTTGCACTCTTCCAATATTATCACCCTTTAAATCCGGAAAAAGGCGTATTTGCAGTAAAACCAGTCGATCAACTGTGTAGTCGACGATTCCGTGCCTTTCCCCCTTGAGTTATCCGCTCAAGGGTACCAGTCTAAAACCCCGTAGAAACCTTACTCTGTTTGAACTGTCCATGCATCATGGTCAAACCTAGCCGAGTCAGTTAGTTGTCCGCATAAGGCCCTTTTAAGATAGCCTTGTCCAAAGTCCACTGGGTTTCCCTAAAACCCAAACGGACACCATCACGTTCTATGCATTTACTTGGAGAACTAAATGTTTTTATTTCAATTATTGATATTTAATAGTCGAGTCTGGTGGGGGTAAGGGCCTAACCCTTTGTCTTGCAGAAATATGAGGAATGAAGTCCCCAGGTTTGACATGGTCACCAACATCCACCCAAAATTGCTAAGCTGGTGGGAGGATCTTCATTCCAGTGATTAGACTCTTATCCGTAAATACCTAGGAAATCTACCTTCTCTCCCTGGAGATTCAACCCAACAACAAGATCATAGAAGCTGCTACTTTGTTCTGGGACTGTGAGAGGGCTGTATTCCGCTTTGGGGACATTGAAATGACACCCTTGCTAGAAGAAATAGGAGGATTAGCTGGTATACCATGGAAAACTCTGGGTTTGTTAATGCCGGAAAACCGCAAGGGAAGAGGTTTCCTCAAAATGATGGGTCTAAAGAAGAATCCAGACTTGACATGCTTGAAAGAGTCGTATATTCCCTTTGATTATTTGTACGAGAGGTGCGGTCACACCAAATCTTACCGTACTTATCCTGACGAGTTCGCCATCACATCATTAGGACATATTCACCGAAGGGTCTTTGTCTTCGTATTTTGCTTCCTAGGAATGATAGTGTTTCCAATGAAGAAAGCAAGGATCCACACCAGGCTGGCTATGGTAACCAAAACTCTAATGGAGGGAATTGGCGGGCAACCATTAAGCATTGTGCCCATGATTATTGCGAGAATATACTGAGCCTTGGAGAAGTGTCAACGAGGAGCTGAACGCTTCGAGGGCTGCAATTTGCTACTTTAGCTCTGGCTCATGGAGCATCTCCAAAGGGTGAATACCGACAGGAAATTCAGCGAAGAGACTGGGACGATCATATCGCTTTCCATCATCCAAAGCGAATGAACTATATGCCCAACATGTTCGCCCATCCAGAAGATGCCAGAAGATGGGTAGAGTTATTTGATACTCTTACCGAGGATCGGGTACAATGGATGTTCGAGTAGTTCCCTACTGAGGAGTTCATCGCCCGATCTAGGGATGCGCCGTTTCTGATATTAATCGGTCTGAGAGGAACCTACCCTTATGTCCCTCTCTGAGTTATGAGACATGCTGGTAGGAAACAGGTTATGCCAAGGGTCGACAAGATAAGTCACTTCCGGGCTGACTTTCAAGCTGATGACAGTCCTTATAAGTGCCAAGCTCAGCATATGCGACATTGCAAGATCATCATGGGAAGAGATACTATCGAGCCAGACAGATACCATGCTGGTTGTACTCCACACTATTCAGGTTGGCTGGAGGATAACCATAATAATCTAGGTCAACCTGGTTTGTTCGAGGTCACAGAATGATAGATGAAAAGGCCGAGGCATAGGTCAAATACATTCAACTGCACAATAGGATTCGAGAATATGAAAGCAAGCACCGTGAGATACAACAAGCCTACCAAATACTGATTGAATAGTGGAAAGACATGACTGTCAGTGCCAACAAGCGATTGGGTTACTTGGAGCGGGGTTTAGAAGAGCTGGAAAGGAAATTTCTCAAAAGAATCGAGGATTTCCAGAATGCTGAAGGAAACGAGGGAGGACATCTAGACAGAGCCTATCTATTGTTGGGACTTCACGAGTTAGTGAAGCTGTTCGATGGAGCCAAAGATGTCGAGTCTGGGGAGGTCCTTCCGGGACCAAATAGATAGGAGTTTTTCTTTTGCTTTAAGAAATGTAATAAGGCCAATGGCCATTAGTGACTTTATTTCCTGTTATTTAGGGTCAATTTGGGATTCGTCTACTTTTTATCAATAAAATGAGGCATTTAGCATTCTAAGTTCTCCAAATTAATTTGTCGCTAGGCCTACCTCAGGCACGAAGAGGTCCCCAAATTAGGACACACTTTACATTCCGCACTATGTGTTTAAATATCGCAATGCTTTTTATAATCCTCATTGACTTGTTACCTTTTTGTTTTTACTTTTTGTTTATTCCCCTCCCCAAAGGTTAGTTCGTGCACTCTAGCAACCTCATCTTATTCCACGAGATCCAGGGGCCCTCTACCAACTCCTCCTCTTAGTCCTGTCAAAAACAAGAACAAAGGGAAGATGGAAGATTTGAACAACGCCGGAAAGGAGAACTCAATTGAACTAGTAGAGGTCACTCATGGTCATGGTACTCAAGTTTCCAAAGAAAATGCATCCCAACTCGAACAAAAATTGTTGAAATTCCAAGAAGAGCTTGATCAGGTTCGGAATCTGGCAAATCTGTCATTTGCCCTCACCACTCCGGATGTTAATTTCCCAAATGCTCAGAACCCCACACACAATATCCCAAAGCCACAAAACCATCCCGCTCCTCACCACCACTGCAACACCTACCATACTTCAAATAATACTTTGCTGCTCATCCCAGAACCCCAAAACTCCACAAATGACCACTTCCACACCCGCCATAACACCCCTGTCTACGTGGAGACTATGCCGCACTCCACCTAACCCATCTCAAGCACGCTAGAGTATGATTATAAAGACTTGCTCATCAGGAATATAGCCGAAGAACTTAAGAAATTGACTAGCTGGATTCAAGGCGTCGAAGGAAGCAAAAGAATTGAGGGGCTGAACTATGAAAATCTCCGCATACAGCCCGATGTTGAACTGCCCGAGAGATACAAACCTCTGAAGTTCGAAATGTTTGATGGTACAGAAGATCCAGGATCCATCTGAGAACGTACTGTGACAAGCTGGTTGGAGTAGGGAAAGACGAGAGAATCTGCATGAAACTTTTCATGAGAAGCTTGAAAGGAGACGCTCTGTCTTGGTACATTAGCCAAGAAGTGGTCAAGTTGGGTAGACATGGGGTCCGACTTTATGGATAAGTTAAGATTCAACACGGAGAATGCGCCAGATATGTTCTATATTCAGAATCTAAAGAAGAAGCCCGCAGAAACATTTCACGAGTATGCTACTCGCTGGAGATCCAAAGCTGCTAAGGTCAGGCCTGCCTTAGAAGAAGAACAAATGAACAAATTCTTTGTTCGAGACCAGGACCCGCAGTATTATGAACGACTAATGATGATCGAGAGCCACAAATTTTCCAACATTATCAAGATGGATGAAAGGATTGAATAGGGCATCAAAATCGGTATAGTTACAAACTTCGAGGCCCTACAAGCCACAAATAAGGCCATATAGTCCAGTGGTATGTCCAAGAAAAGGGACGTAGGAGCCGTAATGGTGGCACAAAGAACCAAATCCCCCATCAAATACCAAACCTACCCAATACCTCCACTCACATATTACCCTGCTCTGAACTACCAAACACCCTCACCCTCCTATCAAACTCCACCACCCCCTTATCAATCACCTCCACCCTTCACATATCAGCCTACTTCACCCAGATATTTCCAAACTGCATATGTTTACCAAGCCTACAATACTCAACCATCCCATTAGCAATCACCTACTGCACGCCAAAACTTCCCTAGACCTCGACCAAATTTTGAACGTAGACCTCCTAAATAATACACAGCCATTGCTGAACCTATTGACCAATTGTACGAAAGACTCAAAGCTACTGATTATGTCACCCCTATCCCTGCTATAACTCTTGAGAACCCTTCTCAGTGGGTTAACCCAAACAAATCATGTGCATACCATTCCGACATGAAGGGACACACCATCTACGAATGTCGTTTTCTAAAAGACAAGATCCAATCTTTGATTGACAACAAGATTATTGCGGTAAAGGAGCCCGCTCCGAATGTCCGCAATAACCCTCTGCTATCCCATAAGGGCGGAGACGTTCACATGATTGAAATAGAGGATGATGGGATCCCAAGGGATCAATCGGGTTGATTGCAGAAGGAGATGACCCAAAGAAGCCAATAGTTACTCTTAATCCAATCACAGTCCAGATTCAGATGTCTAGGGACGCTAAGGTAAATAGGCCCGTGCCACTTGAGTTTGAAACAACGTCATCTGCAAAAACATCAATGCCGATTGAGGTCAAATTTATGTCATCAGCAAATGCACCTACACCATTCGAAGTTGCAGTTACACCACCCAAGAGATATGCTCCGTTCGGGGTGAATATAGCCACGCCGATCCCAGTAGCGATGTCAGAAGTGATTCCATTTCACACAATGGCTATACCATAGGACTATATAGCTGAGGCAAGGAGGAAAGGCAAGGTTAGGTTCGAGGAAACTGTTGTCGCACAGGGTATGACAAGAACTGGTAGGGTTTATACTCCGGAACACCTAGCTGAGTCAAGCAAGCAGGCCTCCAATCGATCGCCCATCATTGAGACGGGTCCATACGATCTTTGGAGAAAGATACAGGGCAAGGAATACTCGGTCATCGACCAGCTGAACAAATCACCGGCGCAGATCTCCATACTTGCTTTGCTACAAAATTTGGAGGCCCACAAGAATGCTCTGTTAAAGGTGCTGAGTGAGGCATATGTACCAAGCAACATCACTGGAGGAGAAATGGCTAACATGGTAGGACATGTTTTGGAGAGTCACAAGATCACTTTTCATGAGGATGAGCTGCCACCCGAAGGGTTTGGTCACAACAAAGTACTACACATCACTGTGCAATACGAGGACTACTTAATCACCAAGATCCTTATCGACGAGGGTTCCAGTCTCAACATTTGTCCATTGGTAACACTCAAGAAGTTGGGTAAGGGACTGCACGAGGTAAAGGATGGAGCCATAAGTGTGAAAGCTTTTGACGGTTCCCAAAGGTCCACCATTGGGGAGATTAGTCTGTGTTTGCAAATGGGTCCTACTTGGTTCGACATTGATTTCCAAGTGATAGACATGCCGGCATCTTACAATCTACTGTTGGGACGACCATGGATTCATGCTGCATGGGATATAGCATCAACACTGCATCAGGTGGTAAACTTTGAATGGAATCACCAGGAAGTGATCATTCATGGCGACGGTAACAATCCTATATACAATCACCAGACCATTCCATCAATCGAGGGGAGAAACAAGCTGGGAGGAGAAACTTACCATCACATCGAATGGGTAAATTCTGTTGATAAAGACAAATGGTAGGATAACAAGATCGAGAGTATACTAAATTGGAATAGGTACGAACCTGGCAAAGGGCTCGTTAAGAACCTCCAAGGAATCACTAAGCCCATAAAGCTCAAGAAGCATGGAACTACTTTCGGTGTAGGATATGAGTACACCTGGGAAGAATACAACCACTGGTCTCGACCATGGCGCGGTCCTTACTATCCTCTGGAGTAGCCAATACCACATTTGGAGCAAACTTTCCAACCGGCCGATGTTATCTATGGGTCGGAAGAAGATGAAGCACTGGCAGCTATGAAAAACTTGTTCTTAAAGGATAATGACATGGAATATTGTGTTGTTCTCGAGGAGGAGGGGGAGGAAGACCCTTCCATACAGGCCGTAATCAGAGGGGCACGCCTTAATAATTGGACCATCAGGACAACCAGAGTCCGACGAGTCTCGGGGTAGCAAGGCTAAAACAAGCATCATGCACTATATTTATTTACTAAATGATTTCCCTTTCGCATTTTTAATTCCCGCAATAAGATCTCCAATGTTCAAAATGATTGTGCAATTTATGAAAGCATTTTTGACTTTCCTTATGAATCAACACTTATTACTATTATTTTCTCTCATTACTTTACTTATACAACATTATTATTACCTATCTTCATGAACCAATGACTGTGACGTGCAATGAGACAACGCAAAAAACGGACATAGATTCAAAGGAAGATGATATACCAGAAGAGATTGTTAAAGAACAAGCTGGGAGATATAGAAAATGTCAAAGAGACACAAATTAGCGTTCATTTGTCACCATCGAAAAAGGAAGGGTACACAGAATTTCTAAGAGAATATGAAGATATATTCTCCTAGTCGTATGATGATATGACTGGTCTAAGTACATCTATTGTGGCTCACAAACTGCCAACTGATCCAACGTACCACCGGTAAAGCAGAAGCTCAGAAAATTTAAACCTGATATAAGTTTGAAGATCAAGGAAGAAGTCACCAAGCAGGTCAAAGCCAAAGTTCTCAAGGTAGTAGAATACCCAACATGGTTAGCCAACATTGTGCCAGTACCAAAGAAGGACGGAAAAGTCAGAGTCTGTGTTGACTACCGGGATCTCAACCGGACCAGTCCGAAAGACGACTTCCCCTTGCCAAACATACACATCCTGATCGATAATTGCGCCAAGCATGAATTGCAGTCATTTGTGGATTTTTTCGCTGGGTATCATCAGATCTGGATGGACGAAGAAGATGTTGAGAAAACGACTTTCATTATGCCGTGAGGGATGTACTATTACAAGATGATGCTATTTGGATTAAAGAATGTTGGGGCCACCTACATGAGGGACATGACTACCATTTTCCACGATATGATACACAAGGAGATCGAAGTATATGTAGACGATGTTATCATCAAGTCCAAGAAAGCCACTGATCACATGGAAGATTTGAGGAAGTTCTACAATAGACTGAGAAGGTACAACCTATAACTGAATCCCGCAAAATGTGCATTTGGAGTTCCTGCCGGAAAACTACTTGGGTTCATTGTAAGTCAACGAGGAATAGAACTGGATCCATCAAAGGTCAGAGCTATTCAGGAATTGCCACCGCCAAAGAACAAGAAGGACGTAATGACTTTCTTGGGGAGACTTAACTATATCAGCCGGTTCATAGAACAATCTACAGTTATCTGTGAGCCAATCTTTAAGACGTTGAAGAAGGATGTTGCTACCAAATGGACTGATGACTGCCAAAAGGCCTTCGACAGAATCAAGGAGTACCTGTCAACACCACCAGTTTTGGTCTTTCCCGAGCCAGGTAGACCTTTATTACTCTACCTTGCAGTATTAGATGGAGCGTTTGGTTGTGTTCTGGGGAAACATGATGCAACAGGGAGGAAGGAGCAGGCCATCTATTACCTTAGTAAGAAGTTCACCCCGTACGAGGCCCGGTATTTTCTATTAGAGCGCACCTGCTATGCTTTGACTTGGGTAGCTCAGAAGTTGAGGCATTACTTATGTGCCTATACTACATATCTCATATCAAGGATGGATCCTTTAAAGTACATCTTCTAGATGCACATGCCCACTGGCAAGCTAGCCAAGTGGCAAATCATGTTAAGTGAGTTCGACATTGTTTATGTAACTTAGAAAGCGATCAAGGGACAGGCATTGGTAGATCACCTTGCTGAAAATCCTGTGGATGGAGAGTACAAACCCCTGAAAACATAATTTCTTGATAAAGAGGTATTGTTCATAGGAGAGGACATTGCAGAATCCTATGATGGTTGGAGAATGTTTTTCGATGGAGCAACAAATTTTAAAGGAGTCAGCATAGGAACAGTCCTAATATCAGAAACCGGCCAGCATTATCTGGTGTTTGCCAAAATCAGGTTTCCTTGCACCAACAACATGGCCGAGTACGAAGCCTGCATCTTAGGTCTCAATATGGCCATTGACATGAACATCCAAGGGTTTCTAGTAATGGGGGATTCAGATTTGCTTATACATCAGGTCCAAGAAGAATGGGCGACCAAGAACTCCAAGATACTCCCTTATCTGCATCATGTACAGGAACTAAGAAAGAGGTTCACAAAGATAGAGTTCCAGCATGTTCCCAGAGTCCAGAATGAGTTTTCCGATGCATTAGCCACCCTATCATCCATGATGTAGCATCTAGATAAGAACTTCATTGATCCCATTCCAATAAAGATCTATGATCAGCCAGCTTATTATGCTCATGTCAAAGAAGAAGTAGATGGAAAGACTTGGTTTCATGATATCAAGGAATATTTGGCAAAAAGGAGAATACCCAGAACTTGCGAGCACTACTCAAAAGCGCACACTTCGAAGGTTGTCTAACAATTTCTTTCACAACGGAGGAATCCTGTATAGGAGGACTCCGAATTTGGGATTACTAAGGTGTGTCGACGCAAAAGAAGCATCCAGGCTACTAGAGAAAATTCATGCTGGGACCTGCGGTCCACATATGAACGGTTTTGTATTAGCAAAGAAGATACTCCGAGCTGGTTACTTCTGGATGACTATGGAGACAGACTGCATCCAGTATGTTCGAAAATGCCACCATGGCCAGATACATACAGACATGATAAGGGTACCTCCGAATGAGTTTAATGCAACAAGCTCGCCATGGTCGTTTGCCGCCTGGGGAATGGATGTTATTGGACCAATCGAGCCTGCCGCTTCCAACAGACACAGGTTTATCCTAGTAGTGATCGACTATTTCACCCAATGGGTCGAAGCAGCATCTTACAAAACAGTAACTAAGAAAGTCATGGCAGACTTTGTCCGCAACCGCATTGTTTGTCGGTTCTGGATTTCGGAGTCAATCATCACTGATAATGGTTCCAATCTCAATAGTGACCTAATGAAATCCATGTGTGAGACCTTCAAGATCAAACACATGAATTTTATAGCCTATAGACCTCAGATAAACGGATCCGTCGAAGCCTCCAATAAGAATATCAAGAAGATACTAAGGAAAATGATAGAGAAGCATAAGCAGTGGCACGAGAAGCTATCATTTGCTTTATTGGGATACCGTACCATAGTCCGCACATCAACCAGGGCAACCCCCTATATGTTGGTTTATGGTACAGAAGCCGTCATTTCTGCCGAGGTGGAAATTCCCTCATTAAGAATCATACAGGAAGCAAAGTAAGACGATGCAGAATGGGTGAAGAATCGTTACAGGAAGTTATCTCTTATAGATGGAAAAAGAATGAATGCAGTTTGCCACGGTCAGCTTTATCAGAATAGGATGTCCAGAGCCTTGAACAAAAGAGTCAAGCCGAGACAGTTCACACTAGAGCAACTAGTGTTAAAGAAAATCTTTCCACATCAAGAAGCCAGAGGGAAATTCTCTCCTAACTAGAAGGGTTCGTACATGGTTCATTGGGTTCTAACGGGAGGAGCCCTCATACTCGTAGAAATGGACGGAGAAGTCTGGCCAAAACCGATCAATTCAGATGCAGTCAAGCGTTACTATATGTAATTTTCATGCTTTCCTCATCGATGTAATTGAACTACGCCTGACCTGATTACCGTTTAAGAGGGGATACGTAGGTAGCCCTATAGGTTTGGTCACAATTCAATAAAAATTCCATTTCCCCTTGCAATTTGAAACTGGGGCAGAATTTTGAGAAGTACCCTCAAAATTCCGAAGTTGATTTCATCCAATCATCGCAAACAACAGTCAGAAACATCAACCCATTAAATTGGGGTAGAATTTTGAGGAAGACCCTCAAAATTCCGTAGCAAGAGAGGTTGCAATGTCCTGAACCACATCACAGTTGTCGATTCATCTAAAAGTTGTTTCTTAATTATATACTTATATCGTATTTTACAAAAATCATGCATGTTTTTTTACTAAAATTACCTTGTTTAGCAACGCTACCCCAATGATACATATAGTCTCACTAGATCAAAGTCAAGCGAGTCAAGCAGAGCCAGCGGAGATACGAACTAACCTCCCCCTTTACAAAACTCACAATTTTTCTTTGGATGCAGGCACTTGAGTTGCAAAATCATCAAATATACTATAAGCTCACTCACAAAGTTCAGGAATACAACTCTCTGAACCGTTGCACTTGCTCACAACTGCTATTTGCACACAACAGTGTCCCCAGCAGGCACAATATCCCTAGCAATCACGATACCGCAATCCGCTATCAGATAAGATAACTCTATTGTCGTTTGCCCTTTTTACTTCCTGCATAAGGCTACCATTCTGCCTTCCGAGACTAAGCACTGTCTCCATCTGCATTTTCTTGCATTGCATAAGGCTACCATTCTTCCTTCCGAGACTAAGCACTATCTCCATCTGCATTTCCTGCATTGCATAAGGCTACCATTCTACCTTCCGAGACTAAGCATTGTCTCTATCTACATTTCCTGCATTGCATAAGGCTACCATTCGGCCTTTCGAGGTTAGGCTCTACCTCCATCTGCATTTTCTTGCATTGCATAAGTCTACCATTTGCCTTCCGAGGTTAAGCTCTACCTCCATCTGCATTGGCTGGAATATTGCCACCTTACTTACATTTGCATTGGCTGAAAGATCGCCACCTTACTTACATTTGCATTGGCTGAAAGATCGCCACCTTATTTACATTTGCATTGGCTGAAAGATCGCCACCTCTACATTTGCATGGTTGAAAGATCTCCACCCATTGCATCTCATGGGCTGAAAGATCGCCACATACTGCATCTCATGGGCTGAAAGATCGCCAGATCATCCGAAGGCGTCATTGTTCGGAGGCACCATTTTCATAGCCCGAGAACACCATATCATGGCATGAGGACCCCTTTTCAATCTTTTTCATATCATTATTCAAAGTCATCATGGTTCGGAGGCATCATTCTCATAGCCCGAAAGCATCATTTCATGGTCTGCGAATCCTTTATTATACTCTTCATGGCCTAGGACATCATGGTCTGAGGACGTCATCCTAACCGTCCAAAGACAACATTCATGGTCCGATGGGAACTTGCATCATATTTAAATTTACACACAATATATGCTTGTATTGCTTATTTGCAGGTAAACCGGCGAGCAACGACTATCTCAACAAGAGCAATCTTGCTCCATTTCCCGCACCCCTATTAGAACTTAACCATTTATCCCGATCTAAATATTACATCCATTCGTGAAAGTCTCCTTGAACCCTTTTGTTCGGTCAAAATTGGTCATCATATCTTTACCCGACAACTTTTTCATCCTTCCCAGGTAAAGAGGGGCAGCTGTTGATACCCAATTTTTTCCTGTATATTTTCAATATGCAAAATACTCTCAAAATAGCATGTATATGTATATATAAGTATGTCCCAAGGTTTCAATATTTTTCTCTTATTTTTAAGATTTTTAAATCAATTTATTTGCCTTATTTTAGCAAGAAAAACCCAATAATTATTCCCAAAATTGTCATTTTGGCAATTCACTTATTATATTCTCATATTTATACTAAAATATATCTAACATAATTTATGCATATTTTTACAAATTTGTTTAATATTTTTTAAGCTAAATTGCCTATAATTGCAATATTAGCCTATTTCAAGATTTAATTGTGTTTACAAATATAAAATGGACTCCAGTATTTTTATTTTTCATAATTATATATTATTAATAATTTTAGCACCTTTAATTTACTCCCAAAAATTATTTTACTATTCTTTATAAATTAAACAAGGGAAAAGTGGCCATTTAAATGTTAGCCCATTTGCATTTCAATTTTGGCCTGATTTGGCACCCAATTAAACCCAATACTAAAACCCAATTACCCTGACCCAAATCCTAGTCTACCCGACCCGTGACCCTTTTAAAATGACTCGCCCGGATCCCCATTCAATCCAGGCCGTCGATCAAAATGATCAACGACCACCCTTTAATCTTTCCTTTTTAATTCCCATTACACCCCCAAACCCTAACCATTTCTCACCATTAGCCGCCTTTGAATCCCCCCTTCTCCCAATTATATCTCAAAAACCCTAGCTGCCTCCCTCCACTTCCATCCTAAAATCGCCTGAATCGATGGCTTCTAAAGCCATTAAAAGCCTGTATTTGCCTCCTACGACTCCTACCTGCTTGAATATTATGTTTTCAAGACCAGACCCTGAGGAAGTTTGGTCCAGACCTTGGTCTATTTCGGTGCTTCTTTGTCTCTAGTCATCTCCGACCTTGCTCCGGCTAGCCATGGCTCTTCAAGCCTGATCTTGACTTCTCCTACCAAGATCAGTGACTTTCCAAGCCTTTCTCACTATCTAGGGTTCTTTTGAAACCCTAATCTTCGAGGTTATTTCGATTCTTTTAGATCCGTTGTAGATTTTACTCTAAGCTTTTAAGCATTTTCTCAAAGTTTCTTTCAAAACTTTGCTTTCAGAACCTTCGTCTTTTCTGACTTAGGGTTTTTTGTTACTTTATTTCAAAGCTCTTCTGTTTTTTCTAAAAAACATGTCTACTATGTTTCTTATGTTGTTCTTATTCTACTGTGTTTCTTACGTTGTTCTTCTATCGGGTTTCTTATGTTGTTCTTCTACTATGTTGCTTTTCTACTGTGTTTCTTTATATTTTTCCTATACTGGAATATGCATTTAAAAGCCTTAGTTCCTTTTTGAGATTTCTGAACTTATTTTGTTAGTATTTCTGTCTGATTTGCTTGTTCTCATCTCTATACTCGATTGACGAAGAAAACCCTAGATTTGGGGATTCATTCGAGTTTTGAGACTACTTGCTATGTGATTTGCTTGTTCTTCATCTTTGAACTTGTTTGGTTTCAAAACCCTAATTTCTTTAAACCTATTCGAGATTCTGAAAGATGTTTCATCTACTGCTCGATTGAGTTTCTCAATCATTATTTCTTTATATGATTCTAACTTCCTGCTAAAACTCTATAAGGTCTTTTACTTCACCCTTTGGTATGCTATTCGATACTCTCTCTTCTCTATTACTGAGTAACTGAAATCGACCTATGTGACTACTGTGTTTGCTACTATACGATGTTTCTCTTTGTCCTAAATTCAGCCTTGCCTGCTTAATACTCATAAACTCTTTTATATGTTGAGTTTCCCTCTAAAATGGCCTTCAATTTGGGACTGATTTTAGACCTCCTTGTGTAAGTCTGATTGGTTCTTTCCTTGTTTTACTGATTTCACTGATTCTTGGGTTGATTTGAGAACTTTCCCTTAGCCTTTCGATTTTCCTATTCTGACTTGGTTTATTTATAACTTCGAATCCCTGAATCCTTGATTTACTATGTGCTAATTGATTTATTGTATTTCTTACCTTATTTGGTTAACCGTGTATTTCAAAGATTCTTCATTAATTCTTCCCTTAATTAAACTCATATGTATTTACCCCCAATTGCCTATTTTGCACAAGATGTTTACTTGATCTCCTTCCTTAAATAATTTCTGTCCATTACTGTTTGGTTTTAACTCCTTGATTAAAGGAAGTCTTTGATACTGATTGATTTTTAAGTGATACACATTTGCATAATTATTTTCATGCATTATTTTATGCTTGTTTTCCCACTATAAATACCTAGCTTTTGCATTGACACGACGGACAATCCCTCACTCATAGTTATCTTATGAAACTACACTTACACGCAATAGTATTCTCTCTTATTTGCTTGCATTGTGGCCTGTTTACAAAACCTACTGCCTTTCTTTGTTGTGTTTCTTTGAAACTGGTATGTTCTGATTTAAGTTTCAAAACCACAACAAATGTGTTTATTCATGCTTTTGTATCCCTGACTACTTACTGTTTCTGTATAGTTCAACATTACTGATTTATTTTCCTGCCTTTTCTGTTATGAATTCCTATTCCCCCACCGCCTTGTGTGTTTAAGCTATGGTTTGGAGCATGGCAATGTGTAAATTGTTTCCCATGAATCAAACCTGAACCCTTGGGATCCTAGCCTCCATTAATGTATGTTTTGACAAGCTTATGGCATGCTAGCATCCTCCGTTGCTGGGCATGCCTAAAGCCTGCCCTTGCCTAAGCAATAGGCTCTTTACAACCTCCATATTCCCCTGTACCCCTATGTGTACTTATTTGTAGCTGTTTTCCTTCCCCTTTCCGTCTCTCAGAAGTATGTTTATGCACTCGCACTCTCTCTTAGTCTTTAAGTTCTGCCCCTCTCTTGTGAGCCTTGCCTTGGGACCTTGAGTTCCCTTTGAACATGGATACTTGAAGGCTGGCCCTTCCACATCGCACTTGTCTTAATCTGGTAACACGTTTGGGTGTGGGCACTGCCCGGAGCTCGTTTGATACTCTTAGGGAACTCTAACACACTCAAATGGGAGAAAGGCTTTGGATCATGAATCTCTTGGAGTTGGTTTACCTCATATTTCATACATGAAGTCTGAATCAAGCTCTCATTGGTTGTACTTTTAATTTCTAATGTATTCTTTTACTTTATTATGGGCTGTAATAATTTTGTAATAAACATTTGGGGCTGATTAGTAAAAAAGGCGGGTAATTATGTATGCAAAAAGGGTAGATACCATGTCTATAGGAATTCTGAATTCTGCATTCTCACCTAGATACCATGTCTTTAGGAATTCTGAATTCTGCATAGATACCACGTCTATAGGTTTTCAAATTCTGCACATTCAAATGCATATAGAGAGTATGTCTATAGAGTATTCTGAATATCCATTCTCATATAGAAATCATGATCATAGGTCTGCTACTCTCATCTAGAAATCATGCATATAAGTCAATCTGAATTCTACATATGTATATAGAAAATATGCCTATAGGACCTTTTAAATCCTGCGTACTCATTTGCCATCTAGATATCATGCTCATAAGACTTAAGCGTTCAATTGCATCTAGATACTATGTCTTAAACCAAATTCAACACCTAGATATCATGCTTTTGCATTTTTACCATACAAGGCTTAAAATCAATTACACGTAGAAAGCATGTCTATAGGAGATATTAATCTAATCCGAATCGTTTCATTCACGTACAGAACTAAAATCAGTAATAACGAGTATCATCAGTTTCAGAGCCTATAACTTTCGTTAAAGTGTGTTTTCTTTTTTTGCCAGCATATACTCAGTTTATTTTTTTAGACCTTATTATTTCACGGCTTTCCTAAATTCAATAGATACCATGCCTATAGGATCCTTGTCCGACACTTAGGCAAGCCTTAGGGTAATAACTGCAAACTGAAACTGTTCTATTAGCTACAACCCGCAGGCAGGCCTGATTCGGTCTTCTTATCTGCGTCACACCTCCTTTTTCCTACCCTGGAAGGGAGTATAAGGGAGTTTTTTCCAACTTAAAGTGACAATCGAAACGGGATTTATTTTTTTAAAGATTCAGAGTCGCCACTTAGGATAATTTTATGGTGTCCCAAGTCACCGGTTTAAATCCTGAATTGAGGAATAGATTAACTCTGTATTACAGTCCGCGAACACAGAAATCCGGGTAAGGAATTAACCCTGAAGAAGGTGTTAGGCATTCCCGAGTTCCGTGGTTCTAGCATGGTCACTCAACTATTATAATTGGCCTATTATCTGATTTTAATACATGTTTTAGCCTATAGTGCAATTTTAAACTTTAAAACCACTTTTATTCATTATTAATGAAGATTGCAACGTCATTTAAAATATGTCTTGAACCACGTCACATAAATGCACCCGCAGTCCGCAACATTTTTTCTCTAACATTGTTGAGATTTAGATTTGGGTCACATAAATGCGCACCCGGGTTTAGGAAGGTAAATTATTAAATAGCGCGCCTAAAGCAACTACGCATTTTCAACTTTGCGAGGGCCATGGAAAATTCGCTAAATGGCGCGCCTCGACTTCTAAAGGATTAAGATTAATCAAGTGAGGGCCATAAATTGTATGTTTGGCCAGTATGGAACACCTCAAATTTACTATAAGGATCAACCAATTAAATAAGGCTTAAGGAAATTAGCTACTTCTAGACTAAAGTTGAATTTAAATCGTTAATCTAAAGGCCCAAGCTAGATGAGATCCAATCCATTTTTCATTTCAAAGTCTGAGCCTAGCTTGAAGCTCACTAACCCATTGCTATGACAAACGCGGAGGCACAATTGGGCTCGCCATGAAGCCCAAAGTAAGAACTCAGCGCAGAAACAGAAGCCTGGTTCGTACGGACCCATGTCGATAGCCAACATAATGCTTCATCACTATATTTGAGATAATCCTACATTGTTCATACAATTTTCCAATCTGAACCAAACGCTAACATACATTAAGCACATGTAAATCACATTCTAAGGTCAGTATATGTATTCCATGGTAAAGTATAATTTCCAATTATGACAATAAGTCTTTGCACCAATTGCCCATCATTTAATATCAAAAATCAATGATTACAAACTCATGCAACACCTAATTCAGACTGATGCATTTAACAAGACTGCACTGACTCGAAACCTTTCAAAGAAGAGGAAGGACCAAAGTGATGAACTGATTTAAAACTGGAGGTTTTCAAATCTAAATTCGGATTCAAATTCGTTTGAAAATTCCCTTTAAAGTGCAAAAGCTCAATACATGAACAAAGCAGAACTACTTAAAAAATTAATCCCTATGAACATGATATCTAACATCGAATGTGAATGAAGCGAATCATAATTCTTTAAGAATCCCTATAGTCATGATTTCTATGCGTTACTGATTTTAGATCCTTATAGACATGATACCTAACATCACATGTGAGTAGAAATGAACAGGATTTTACTCATGAACCCCTAAAGGCATGATTTCTATATGTTACTGATTTTAATGCATTACTAGATTTTAACCACCTAAAACATGGTATCTAAACGGTGACAAATGTGCAGGATTAGATGATCCATATAGGCAGGTTATCTAGATGTGAAGTTAAACAAGAAGTCCTATAGACATGGTTTCTAAATGCAGTTTGAATATGCAAAAAATTTAAATAGTCCTATAGGCATGGTTTCTACCCTTGACATGCATAAGATACCTAACCCTTTTTTACTAGCCAACCCCAAATGTTTGTTACAACTTATTACAAACCAGGATTACTAAATACTAAATACATAAGGAAAATACAAAGAAACGAATTACACCTAGAGGAAGCCTGATTCATGACTTCCTATCTGTGTTATGAGATAAACCACCTCAAAGACCCTGATCCAAAGCCTTTCTCAGCCTTGAGTGTGTCAAAATTTCCTGAGTGCTTCAATAGGACCCCGGATAGTGCTCACACCCAAATTTCATAACCAGAAGAGGGACAAGTGCAGTGTGGAAATGCCAGCCCTCATATGTCCAAATTCAGAGGGAGCTCATAGGTCCCAAGGCAAGGCTCACATGAGGGGGGCAGAACATAAGTCTAAGAGGAGAGTGCAAGTGTAGAAACAGAGCTTTAAGAACTAAGGAAGTAAATAAGGGGGAATGAGGTGTTGGGAAACAACCATTAACACTTCAAACAAGTTGATAATATTACATCAAGGGGGCAGAGGTTTGGGAATCCATTGCAAGGAGCCTATATACTTAGGCATAAGTTAATTCTGGTCATGCACAACAATATGGAGTGTTGTCATGCTTGTAAAATCAACCAGAACACACAACATATAAGGGTAACATGGAGGTTATGATCCTAAGAGGACCAAATTTGAGTCATGTTCAGCAATATTCAATGTTGTCATGCCCCAAACAAACCATAAATATCAAACATATTAGGGTAGGGATTTAGGATTCATAATACATTGATTCATAATAGGAGAAAAGAAATTACAGCATGCTAAATAAGGTACTGAATTAGATATAAGCAATAGGCAGACAAGAAGGCAAGAATATTAAGTAACCATGTTGTTGTTGAGGCTGAAAACTTAACTAGAACATACCAGTCAAAGAAGCAAAAATGCAGTAAAGAAAGGTAGCAGGACTTCAAAATATAGCTTTGGCTTTCAGCCAGCTAAACAGGCCACAGTACACGTAGTAAAGCAAAAGAGAGTGTTTTTAGTGTAAGTGTGAGTTCAGAACTAAAAGTGTTCCTCTTGTGTTCGTGTGTCTGAAAGATGAGAAGGTGTAGGGTACTTATAGCTTTTGAAAACATGTGAGAAGTAAGGTAATAAGTAAAGTTTCAATACAAATATGGAAATAATCACAATCGGAATCAATTAACCAAGTGGATCCCCTTTAATTAAGAGATCGCTTGTTTAACAGGCAATGATAGGCTCAAAATAAGGAAAAAAAATCAGTTTATAAGCAGAATGATTGTTGCCATAAAAGGAGTAGTAAAACCATCGAGTAAATAATCCAGTCTAAGTACAGAAATATACTTATTTTGGGAAAAGGGTTCAGCAAAGCAAAACAAGGAAAGGAATCAATTAACCTTCACAGGCGAGTGAAATTAGAATTCATAAAAGAAAGGTTTTGAAATCAGTCACAAGATTGAAGATCAATCAAATAAGGAACCTCAGCATATAAATAGGGTACAAAAAACACTAGACGTGTGAGGCCAAACCTATTGGCAAAACAAAAAGCATGCAATAGTAGCACAAAGATCAGTAGGTAGCAAACATTCGAAGCATGATTGTCAAATAGGTCAAGTCAAGTTGAATCAATAATGAAGAAAAAAAATAGAGTATCAGAAGCATGCAAAGGTCTCACAGTAACATATGAGAAACCTTTTGAAAAGTTAGGGTTTCAAGCATAGTCGAGTTTTAAAGATAGTAGAAACCCAGAGTCAGAGGAATCACATGAAGGAAAAGAGATTCTGAAACAAGGAACGTCAAATCGAGTCAAGTATTTAAATGAACAGCTTCAGACCCAAAGACATAGGGTTTTTCAACAATAGTAGAGCTTAAAAGATGATAAACAAACAAATAAAACAAAACTTAACTAAACAAACACTCATATGACAAACAACATTTAGAACTCGACTGAGACCCAAAAGAAATTAGGGTTTTCAACAACAACGAGTTCAAAAGATGGTAAACAGACGAGTTAAGCAAGAATTTATACAAACAAGCACACATCTTAAACGTATTAAAAGTTAAATAAGAGATTTTGAAATATTTTAATAGGAAAAACCCTAATCGGAAAAGACAAAGAGTCATTTTTGAAAGCAAAATTGAAGAAACTTCGAGAAGATGCTTAAAAGTTCAAAGAAAACATAGATCTAAAGTAGATCTAAAAGAAATCGAAAGGTCTTAGAAATTAGGGTTTCAGAAGAACCCAAAAGCAACGAGAAAGGCCTTAAAAGTTACCGATCTAACTAGGAAAGTCAAAGGTCTGACTTGAACGGCCATGGTTGGCCAGAGAAAGGGTCAAAGATTACCGGAGAAAGGCCATGAACTAAAATCGAGCGAAGACTGGACCAAATTTCTTCATAGTCTGGCCTTAAAACCATAAGAACAAACCCATAGAAGCCATGAAAGGCTGGTAGAGGTCTCTGATGACCTCGGAAGGCCATGGATTAGGACGGATTAGGGTGGTGGCGGCTAGGGTTTGAGGGTGTTGTAAAGAGGATTTGGGAGAGGAGGGATTCCAGAGGCGGCGTATGGTAACAAATGAAATGGGTTAAGGGGGTCTTTTGGGTTTAATTAGGATAGGACAGCCGGTGGCCGTTGATCTAAATGATCAACGGTTGAGATTTAAGGGGTTAGTTGGGGATCCGGGTATGGTTCTGCTTTAATTAGGTCGGGGTCGAGTGTGAGTAGGAATTCGGTCGGGGTAATTGGGTTTGAATTGGAATAAAATTTGGGCTGCATTTGAAATGAAATCTGGTAGATTTTAAATAGCCATTTTTTCCTTTATTTTGTAAAAAATAGTAAATTAAATTTTGGAAATAAATTAAAAATGCTAAAATGATTTATGGGATATAATTATCAATTTAAAAATAATGGAATTAATTTTTATAAATATAAACGCAATTAAATCTTAAAAGGGGCTAATGTTGCAATTATATGCAATTTAGCTTTAAAAATTCTGACTGAATTTGTAAAAATATACAAAAATTATCTTAGCTATATTTGAGTATTAATATGAGAATCCAATAAATTAATCACCAAAAATGATAATTTTGGGAATTATTACTGGGTTTTTGAAGAATAAAATAGGGGAATAAATTGGTTTAAAAATTAAGGAAAAATAACAAAAACATCTGGACATACTTATATATGCATACATATGTTATTTTGAAAGTATTTTGCGTATTGAAAAATATATAGAGAAAAATTGGGTATCAACAGCTGCCCCTCTTTACCCGGGAAGGATGAAAGAGTTGTTGGGTAAAGATTTGATGGCCAATTTTGACCGAGCGAAATAGTTCAAAGTGGTTTAGGCTTCACCCTGGCTTCTGAGCCACTTACATATCCCTGGTTTTACAGGAATCATGCCATATGTAGTTCAGGATCCGTCGGCGGAGTATGCCGATGGAGACTCTTCAAGAACATACGCAATACCCAATATGGGGTGGTTAAGGTTTGACATGGCTATGGGAACTGGAGTGGTATAGCTCCTGCCGAGCTGGTCGTTTCTTGCCGGTGTACTTGTAATTAGAAAAAATACAGGTGTATACTGTGCATGAATTTAAACATGATGCAAGTTCCCATCGGACCATGAATGTTGTCTTTGGACGGTTAGGATGACGTCCTTTAGACCATGATGTCCTGGGCCATAAAACGTGCAATAAAGGATTCGGAGGCCATGAAATTATGCTCTCGGGCTATAAGGATGATGCCTCCGAACATGATGCCTTTGAATAATAATATGCAAAAGATTAAAAAAGGGGGGTCCTCAGGCCATGACATGGTGTTCTCGGCTATGAAAATGGTGCCTCCGAACGATGACGCCTTTGGATAATTTTGCGATCTTTCAGCCCATGAGATGTAGTAGGTGGCAATCTTTCAGCCATGCAATGCAGTAGGTGGCGATCTTCTACCCATGCAAATATAGATAAAGTGGCGATCTTTCAGCCATGCAAATGTAGGGGTGGCGATCTTTCAGCCATGCAAATATAGGGGTGGCGATCTTTAAGCCATGCAAATATAGATAAGGTGGCAATCTTCCAGCCATGCAAATGTAGGTGTGGCGATCTTTCAGCCATGCAAATATAGGGGTGGCGATCTTTCAGCTATGCGAATATAGGGGGAGGTAAAGCTTAACCTTGGAAGGTAGAATGGTAGCCTTATGCAATGTAGAAATGCAGATGGAGACAGCGTTTAGTCTCGGAAGGCAGAATGGTAGTCTTATTCAATGCAGAAAATGCAGATAGAGACAACGTTTAGTCTCGGAAGGCAGAATGGTAGCCTTATGCATGAAAAAAGGGTAAACGGTAATAGAGTTTTCTTAGCTGATAGCAAATTGCGATATTATGACTGTAGGGACATTGTGACAAACAGAATGTCACTGGTGTGCATGGATAGCAAATGTTGGTAAGTGCGACAGTTCCGAGTGTTGTATTCCTGAACAATGTTTGTCTCGTGAATGTATAGTATGTCTGATGTTTTCGTAATCCAAGTGCCTGCATCCAAAGAAAAAATCGTGAGTTTTGTAGGGGAGGTTAGTTCGTATCCCCGCTAGCTTCGCTTGACTTGTTCGGCTTGATCTGGTGATACTGTGTGTATCATCGGTGTAGCGTTGCTAAACAAAGCAATTTCAGTAATAAACATGCATGATTTCGTAAAATATGACATATGTATGTAATTACGAATAACTTCTAGATGAACCGACGACTGTGACGTGGTTCAGGACATTGCAACCTCTCTCACTATGGAATTTTGAGGGTCCTCCTCAAAATTCTGCCCCAGTTTAATGGGTTGAGGTTTCTGACTATTGTTTGCGACGACCGACTGAAACTACTTCGGAATTTTGAGGGTCCTCCTCAAAATTCTGCCCTAGTTTCCAATTGCGAGGGGAATGAAAATTTTATTGAATTGTGACCGAACCCATAGGGCTACCTACGTATCCACTCTTAAACGGGAATTAGGTCAGGCGTAGTTAAAATACTTCATATAAGGAAAGCATGAAAATTACACGTAGTAACGCTTGACTGCATCTGAATTAATTGGCTTTGGCCAGACTTCTCCGTCCATTTTTGCAAGCATGAGGGCTCCTCCTATCAGAACCCGGTGTACCATGTATAGACCCTGCCAGTTGGGAGAGAACTTCCCTTTGGCTTCATCTTGATGTGGGAAAATTTTCTTTAACACCAATTGTCCCGGTGTGAACTATCTCGGCTTGACTCTTTTGTTGAAGGCTCTGGACATTCTGTTCTGATAAAGCTAATCATGGCAAACTGCATTCATTCTCTTTCCATCTATAAGGGATAGTTGCTCATAATGACTTTTCACCCATTCTGCGTCGTCGAGCTCAGCTTCCTGTATGATCCTTAGGGAAGGAATTTCTACCTCAGCGGGAATGACAGCCTCTGTACCATAACCAGCATATAGAGGGTTGCCCCGATTGATGTGCGTACTATGGTGCGATACCCCAATAAATCAAATGATAACTTCTCGTGCCACTGTTTATGCTTTTGTATCATGTTGCTCAATATCTTCTTGATATTCTTGTTGGCGACCTTTATAGCTCCATTCATTTGAGGCCGATAGGCTATGGAATTCTTGTGTCTGATCTTGAAAGTTTTGCACATGGCTTTCATCGAGTCACTGTTGAGGTTGGAGCCATTATCAGTAATGATCGATTCTGGAATCCCGAATCGACAAACGATGCGGTTGCGGATAAAGTCTTCCACGACTTTCTTAGTTACTGATCTGTAAGATGCTGCTTCGACCCCTTTGGTGAAATAGTCGATTGCTACTAGGATAAACCTGTGCCCATTGGAGGCGGCAGACTTGATTGGCCCAGTAACATCCATTCCCCAGGCGGCGAACGCCCATGGTAAGCTTGTTGCATTAAGCTCATTTGGAGGCACCTTTATCATGTCTGCATGTATCTGGCAGCAGTGGCATTTTTGGACATACTGGATGCAGTCTATTTCCATAGTCATCAAAAAGTAACCAGCCCGGAGTATCTTCTTTGCTAAGACAAAACCATTCATATGTGGACCGCAAGTCCCAACGTGAATTTCTTCTAGTAGGTTGGATGCTTCCTTTGCGTCGACACACTATAGTAATCCCAAATCAGGAGTCCTCCTATACAGGATTCCTCTGCTATGAAAGAAGTTGTTGGACAATCTTCGAAGCATGCATTTCTGAGTAGGATTTTCAAGCTCTAGGTACTCTCCTTTTGCCAAATATTCCCTGATATCATGAAACCAAGGCTTTCCGTCTGCTTCTTCTTCAACATGGGCACAATAAGCTCGCTGATCATAGATCTTTACTGGAATGGGATCAATGAAATTTTTGTCTGGATGTTGTATCATAGATGACAGGGTGGCCAATGCATCGGCAAACTCATTCTGGACTCTAGGAACATGTTGGAATTCCGTCTTCGTGAACCTCTTTCTTAATTCCTGCACGTGATACAGATACGGGAGTATCTTGGAGTTCTTGGTTGCCCATTCTTCACGCACCTGATGTATGAGTAGGTCTGAATCTCCAATCACTAGCAATTCTTGAATATTCATGTCAATGGCCATTTTGAGCCCTAGGATACAAGTTTCACACTCGGCCATGTTGTTGGCGCACGGGAACCTAAGTTTGGCAGACACTGGATAATGCTGACCGATTCTGATACAAGGACTGCTCCTATGCCAACTCCTTTGAAATTTGCTGCTCCATCGAAAAACAATCTCCAACCACCATAGGATTATGCAATGTCCTCTCCTATGAACGATACCTCTTTATCAAGAAAATATGTTTTAAGGGGTTCGTATTCTCCATCCACGGGATTCTCGGCAAGGTGGTCTGCTAGTGCCTGTCCCTTGACTGCCTTCTAAATCACGTAGACAATGTCAAATTCGCTCAACAAGATTTGCCACTTGGCTAGCTTGCCAGTAGGTATGGTCTTCTGAAAGATGTACTTCAAAGGATCCATCCTTGATATGAGATATGTTGTATAGGCACAGAAGTAATGCCTCAGCTTCTGAGCTACCCAGGTCAAAGCACAACAGGTGCGCTCCAACAGAGAATACTAGGCCTCGTACGGGGTGAACTTCTTACTGAGGTAATAAGTGGCCTGCTCCTTCTTCCCTGTTTCATCATGCTGCCCTAGAACACAACTGAACGCTCCATCCAATACTGCGAGGTAGAGTAATAGAGGTCTACCGAGCTCGGGCGGGACCAAGACTGGTGGTGTCGACAGGTATTCCTTGATTTTGTCGAAAGCTTTTTGGCAGTCATCAGTCCATTTGGTAGCGACGTCCTTCTTCAACATCTTAAAGATTGGCTCACAGATAACTGCGGATTATGCTATGAACTGGCTGATGTAATTAAGTTTCCCTAAAAAACTCATTACATCCTTTTTGTTCTTTGGTAGTGGCAATTCTTGAATAGCTTTGACTTTTGATGGATCCAGCTTTATTCCTCGGCGACTCACAATAAACCCAAGTAGTTTTTTGGTAGGAACCCCAAATGCACATTTCGCGGGATTAAGTTTCAGGTTGTATCTTTGCAATCTATTGAAAAACTTCCTCAAATCTTGATGACATCATCTACACATACCTCAATTTCCTTGTGTATCATATCATGGAAAATGGTGGTCATGGCCCTCATGTAGATGGCCCCTGCATTCTTCAGGCCGATCGACATCATCTTGTAACAGTACATTCCCCATGGCGTAATGAAAGCCGTTTTCTCAGCATTTTCTTCATCAATCCAGATTTGATGATAACCAGCGAAGCAATATATGAATGACTTTAATTCGTGCTTGGAGCAATTGTCGATCAGGATGTATATATTTGGTAAAGGGAAGTCATCTTTCGAACTGGCCCGGTTGAGATCCCGGTAGTCAACACAGACTCTAACCTTTTTGTCCTTCTTTGGTACTGGCACGATGTTGTCTAACCATGTCGAGTTTTCTACTACCCTGAAAACCTTAGCTTTGACCTGCTTGGTGACTTCTTCCTTAATTTTTAGACTCATATTAGGCTTCATTTTCTGAGCTTTTGCTTTACCGGCGAACATATCGGACCGGTTGGTAATTTGTGAGCCACAATAGACGTACTCAAACCAGTCATGTCATCATATTACCAGGCGAATATATCCTCATATTCCCTTAGAAATTCTGTGTATTCCTTCTTTTCTGATGGCGATAAGCGGACGCTGATTCGTGTTTCTTTGACGTTTTCTGCATCTACCAGGTTAACAATCTCAGTCTCGTCCAGGTTGGACTTAGGCTTATTCTCAAAGTTCACAACCTCCTTAACAATCTCTTTTGGTATGTCATCTTCCTTTGAATCTATGTCTGTTTGTTGCGTTGTCTCGTTGCATGCTACAGTCGTTGGTTCATAAGGATAAGTAATACTAATGTTGTGTAAGTAAAATAATAATGAGTGTTGATTCGTAAGAAAAATCAAAATACTTCAATAAATTGCGAAATCATTTTGAACATTAGAAATCTTATTGCAGGAATTGAAAACATGCGAGAAATAAAAATCTTTTAGTAGAAAAGACGGTGCTTGTTTTAGCCTTGCTACCCCGATGCTCGTCGGGCTCTGGTCATCCTGATGGTCCAGTTATTAAGGCGTGCCCCTCTGCTTACAGCCTGTATGGAAGGGCCTTCCTCCCCCTCCTCCTCGATAACAACACAACAGTCCATGTCATTGTCTTCTAAGAACAAGTTCTTCACTGCTGCCATTGCTTCCTCTTTATCTAACCCATAAATAATATCGGCTGATTGGAAGGTCTGCTCCAGATGTGGTATCGGCTACTCCAGTGGGTAGTAAGGACCACGCCATGGTGGTGACCATTTGTTGATTCCTCCTAGGTGTACTTATATTCCAGACCGAAAGTGGTGCCATGTTTCTTGAGTTTTATGGGCTTAGCGATTCCTTAGAGGTTCTTGCCAAGCCCCTTGCCAGGTTCGTACCCACTACAATTCAGTATACTCTCGATCTTATTTTCCCACCATTTTTCTTTGTCAACAGCATTTACCCGTTCGATCTAATGGTAAGTCTCTCCTCCTAGCTTTTTTCTCCCCTCGATTGATGGAATGGTTTGGCGACTGTATATAGGGTTCTTACCGTCACTGTGAATGATCACTTCCTGGTGGTTCCACTCTAATTTTACTGCCTAATGGAGTGTTGATGCTACGGCTCCGGCAGTATGAATCCATGGTCATCCTAACAACAGATTGTAAGATGCTAGCACGTCTATCACTTGGGAATCAACATCGAACCAAGTTGTCCCCATTTACAAACACAGACTAATCTCCCCAATGGTGGACCTTTGGGAACCGTCAAAGGCTTTCACGTTGATGGCTCCATCCTTTACTTGAGCCGTCCTTTTCCCAACTTCTTGAGTGTTACTAGTGGACAAATGTTGAGAATGGAACCCCCGTTGATCAAGATCCTGGTGATAAAATAGTCCTCACAATGCATAGTGATGTGCAGTGCTTTGTTGTGACCTAACCCTTTAGGTGGCAGCTCATACTCGTGAAAAGTAATTTTATGACTTTCCAATACCTGTCCCACCATGTTAGCCATTTCCCTACCAGTGATGTTGCTTGGCATGTATGCTTCACTCAGCACCCTCAATAGGGCATTCTTGTGTGCCTCAGAATTTTGTATCAAAGAAAGGATGGAAATTTGCGCCGGTGTTTTGTTTAACTAGTCGATAACCGAGTATTCCTTGGCCTGTGTCTTTCTCCAAAGATCGTCTAGACCTGTCTCAATGATGGGTGACCGATTAGAGTCCTGCTTGCTTGACTCAGCTAGGTATTCCGGGGTATAATCCTACCAGTTCTCATCATACCTTGTGCGGCAACAGTTTCCTCGAACCTAACCTTGCCTTTCCTCCTTGCCTCAGCTGTATAGTCCCAGGGTATTGCCTTTGTATGGAATTGCGTCATGGTCGACATCGCCACTGGGATCGGCGTGGCTATCTTCACTCCTAACGGAGCATGTACCATGGGTGGTAAAACTACAACTTCGAAAGGTAGAGGTACATTTGCTAGAGACACGAATTCGATCTTAATTGGCGATGTCGTCTTTGAAGATGACATTGCTTCAAATTCAAGTGGCACAAACATATTTACCTCAGCATCCGCAGATGGCTGAATCTGGACTATGATTGGATTAAGGGTAACTATTGGCATCTTTGGGTCATCACCTTCTGCGATCAAACCGATCGATCCCTCAGGATTCCAATCATCCTCTATTTCAATCATATGAACACCTCCACCCTTGTGGTCTGGCAGATGATTATTGCGGACATTTGGAGCAGGTTCCTTTGCCACAATAATCTTGTTGTCAATCAAAGCCTGGATCTTATCCTTCAAAGAACGACATTCGTCGTGGTATGTCCTTTAATGCGGAATGGTATGCATAGGATTTGTTTGGGTTAGCCTACTGAGAGGGGTTCTCACGGGTTGCAGCAAAGATGGGGGTAACATAACCAGCAGCTTTGAGTCTCTCGTACAACTGGTCAATAGGTTCAGCAATGGCTGTGCATTATTTAGGAGGTCTGCGATCAAAATTTGGTCGAGGTCTAGGAAAGTGTTGGTGTGTAGGAGGTGATTGATAATGGGATGGTTGAGTATTGTAGGCTTGGTAAACATATGCAGTTTGGAAATATCTGGGTGAAGTAGGCTGATATGTGAAGGGTGGAGGTGATTGATAAGGGGGTGGTGGAGTTTGGTAGGAGGGTGAGGGTGCTTGGTAGTTCGGAGTAGGCTGATATGTGAGTGGAGGCATTGGGTTGGTTTGGTATTTGATGGGATTTTTGGTTCTTTGTGCAACCATTACAGCCCCTACGACTCTTTTCTTGGACACACCACCAGACTGTAAGGCCTTATTTGTAGCTTGCAAGGCCTCAAAGTTTGTAACCATACCGCTTTTGATGCCTTCTTTGATCCTTTCACCCAGTTTGATGATGTCAGAAAATTTATGTCTCTCAATCAACATTAGCCTTTCATAATATTGCGGGTCCTGAGCTCCGACAAAGAATTTGTTCATTTGTTCCTCTTCTAAGGCAGGTCTAACCTTCGCAGCTTCGGACCTCCAGCGAGTGGCATACTCGCAAAATGTTTTTGTAGGCTTTTTCTTTAGGCCCTAAATGTAAAACACATTTGGCACATTCTCTGTGTTGAACCTGAACCTGTCCATGAAGTCGGATGCCATGCCTACCCAGTTCGACCACTTCTTCGGATCTTGGCTAATGTACCAAGACAAAGCATCTCCCTACAAACTCTTCATGAACAACTTCATACGGATTGTCTTGTCTTTCCCTACTCCAATCATCTTGTCACAGTAAGTTCTCAAATGGACCCTTGGATCCCCTGTACCATCAAACATTGCGAACTTTGGAGGTTTGTACCTCTCGGTCAGTTCGACATCAGGCTGTATGCATAGATCTTCATAGTTTAACCCCTCAATTCCTTTGCTTCTTTCAATACCTTGAATTCAGCTAGTCAATTTTTTAATTCCTCAGCCAAGTTCCTAATGAGCAGGTCATTATCATCAGACTCGGGTATGCTTGAAATGGGTTGGGTGAAGTGTGGCATAGTCTCCACGTAGATGGGGGTGCTATGGTGGGTTTGGAAGTGGTCATTTGAGGAGTTCAGGGGTTCTGGGATGAGCAGCAGGGTGTTGTTTGAGGTATGGCAGGTGTTGCAGTGGTGGTGAGGAACTGGATGGTTTTGTTTCTTTGGGATATTCTGTGGAGGTGTAGGGTTCTGGCATTTGGGAAATTGATATCTGGAGTGGTGAGAGAAAATGACAGATTTTCCAGATTCCGAACCCGATCAAGTTCTTCTTAAAATTTCAGTAGCTTTTGTTCGAGTTGGGATGCATTTTCTTTGGAAAATTGAGTACGATGACCATGAGTGACCTCTACCCATTCAGTTGAGTTCTATTTTCTGGCGTTGTTCAAATCTTCTATCTTCCCGTTGCTCTTGTTTTTGATAGGACTGAGAGGAGGAGTGGGTGGAGGGCCCCTGGATCTCGTGGAATAAGATGATGTTGCCAGAGTGCATGAACCAACATTTAGGGAGGGGGAATAATAAACAAAAGTAAAAACAAAAGGTAACCAAGTTAGTGAGGATTATAAAAAGAGTTGCGATATTTAAACACATAGTGCAAGAATGTAAATCGTGTCCTAATTTGGGGACCTCTTTGTGCCCGAGGTAGGCCTAGCAACAAATTGATTTGGAGAACTTAGAATGCCAAATGCCTTATTTTATTGATAAAAAGTAGAGGAATCCCAAAACGACACTAAATAACGGGAAATAAAAGTCACTTGTGGCCATTGGCCTTATTACATTTCATAAAGCAAAAGAAAAACTCCTATCTACTTAGTCCCAGAAGGCCCTTCCCCAGATTTGGCATCTTTGGCTCCGTCAAACAGCTTTCCCAGCTCGCGAAGTCCCAGCAATAGTTAAGCTCTGGCTAGATGTCCACCTTCGTTTCCTTCAGCATTTTGGCAGTCTTCAACCCTCTTGAGAAACTTTCTTTCCAACTCTACTATGCCTCGCTCCAAGTATCCCAGTCGCTTGTTGGCACTTACAACCATGTCCTTCCATTCCTCAATTAACTTCTGATTGGCTTCTTGTATTTCAAGGTGCTCACTTTCTCACTCACGGATCCTCTTGCGCAATTGGTTGTATTTGACTTGTGCCTCGGCCCTTTCATCTATGATCATGTGGCCCCTAGCAAACCCTGGCTGGCCCAGTCCATCGTGATTATTTTCCAACCAGCTTGAATAGTAGGGAGCGCAACCAGCATGGTATCTGTCTACCTCGATGGTATCTCTCCCCATGATGATCTTGCAGTGCCACATATGTTGAGCTTGGCACTTATAAGGACTATCATCAGCCTGGAAGTCAGCTCGGAAGTGACTCATCTTGTCGACCGTAGGTATAACGTACTTCCTACCAGCCTGTCTCAAAACTCATAGAGGGACATAAGGATAGGTTCCTCTCAGACCGATTAATATCAGAAATGGTGCATCCCTAGATCGGGCGTTGAATTACTCGGTAGGGAATCACTCGAACATCCATTGTACCTGGCCCTCAGTTAGATTATCAAATAACTCTACCCATGTAGATTATCAAATAACTATGTAATTCACTCGTCTCGGATGATGGAAGCGATATGATCATCCCAGTCCCTTCGCTGGATCTCTTAATTGTACTCACCCCTTTGGAGATGCTCCATGAGCCAGAGCTGATGTAGCAAATTGCAGCCTTCGAAGTGTTTGGCTCCTCACTGACACATTTCCAAGGCTCTGTATATTTCTGCAATGATCATGTGCATAATTCTGAAGGGTTTCCCATCAATTCCTTCCATTAATGTCGTTGTTACCATGGCCAGTTTGGTGTGGATTGTTGCTTTCTTCATTTGAAACACAATCAACCCGAGGAAACAAAACATGAATACAAAGACCCTTCGGTGAATATGCCCTAATGACGTGATGGCAAACTCGTCAGGATAGGTACGGTAGGATTCGTTGTGACCGTACCTCTCGTACAAATAGTCAAAGGGGATATAGGATTCTTTCAGACATGTCAGTTCTGGATTCTTCTTCGGACCCATCATTTTGAGGAAGCCCCTACCCTTGCGGTTCTCAGGCATCAACAAACCCAAAGTTTCTCATGCTATGCCGGCCAATCCTCCTATTTCTTCTAGCAAGGGTGTCATCTCAATGTCCCTGAAGCGGAATACGGACCTCTCACAAACCCAGAACAAAGTTGCAGCCTCTATGATCTTGTTGTTGGGTTGGATTTCCAGGAGAGAAAGTAGGTTTCCCAGATACTTCCGGACAAGGGTTTGATCACTGGAATCCTCCCACCAGCTTAGAAGTTTTGGGTGGATGTTGGTGACCATGCCGAATCTGGGGACTTCGTGCCTCATATTTCTGCAAGACAAATAAGGTTAGGCTCTTACCCCCACCAGACTCGGCTATTTAATATCAACAATTGGCATATAGCATTTAGTTCTCCAAATAAATGCACAGAACATGGTGACGTCCGTTTGGGTTTAGGGAAACCCAGTGGACTTTGGACAAGGCTATCTTAAAGAGTCATTATACAGACAACATAACTGACTCAGCTAGGTTTGACAATTATGCATGCACAGTTTAAACTGAGTAAGGTTTCTATGAGGTTTTTTGACTGGTACCCTTTAGCGGACAACTCAAAGGGGAAAGGCACGGAACCGTCGACTATACCGTTGATCGACTGGTTTTACCGCAAATATGCCTTTTTCGGATTTAGGGGTGATAATATCAGAAGAGCGCAACCACTCATTATAAGCGTTTCTATGAGATATGTTTGGCACGCGTGGAATATGATGTTGAGCATGATTTTGCGATAGTTAAAAACATGTTGGCACGTATTTGCACGTTAAGAAAGCAATAAATACAGCAATTTCATAATCTAAAGTAGTAATAAAAGGATGAAACAAAAAGAGAAGTCAGTTTTGCAACTGAAAAGGTAATTGAATGCTTAAAGAAATTAAATAAGTAATTGCACATAAAGGAGCATAAATTCACAATAATAGTCTGAAATGGTAAAAGCCTAAAAATCCACAGCAGAGTCGTCATGTTGTCGCGCCCCCTTTTTCTCGCTAAATAAATTAAAAGTGCTAAAATGATTTATGACATATAATTATAAATTTAAAAATATTGGACTTAATTTTTATAAATATAAACGCAATTAAATCTCGGGTTCATGACATTTGGAGGGACAACTCGTTCCTTTTGGGAACTGTGTTTTGTGTTTGAAGAGTCACCACCTAATGATTAAGGTGCATTAGGACACCAATAGAAATTCAATTCTAAATCATTTGAATAACCAGAGATTGGGTAAGGGCTTGAAATTATCCTAAGGGGAAGGTGTTAGGCACCCCTCAGGATCCACTAGTGTGGTTCCCGGCCAGACAATTACTGTGAATTTGGGGTGCAATTAACATATAGGCAAATAAGTCTCAAATAAGAGAGGACTTCAACACATAAAAGGAAGAACATTTTTAAAGAAGCATTTAAAAAAAAAGAGTTTGCAAATAAAAGTAAGGGGTCCTAGTTTTATATTTAATATGGATCACCCCACACTATGTCCGGTAATCACTCCTTCAATGAGGGGCTACATGTGACATTATCGTGTGGTCATCATATCCATATCTACCCCTCCCACCCCGTTAAGGTATTAAAGCGCGGATTGGTCTCGATTACTTATTGCATGCTATTACCCGTCCCATTCCTATCAGTCCTGGAGGCACTTAAGACTACTAATCCTAAAAGGGAGGGATATTAGGCTGACTTGAGGTTTCTAAGGTAAAAATCTAAGGCAGCATACAAAACATATAGAAGACTGCACGTCAAAAGGGAAGCACATAACACATAAGGCTCAAGTGTACCTCCTCAAACAAAAGCATATAACTAGCATGACTTGCACATACTTTTTTGGGTCTGATTAAAGCACATAAAGACGAGGGAAGTTAATTATTTAGGCAATTTAGTTTATTACATAACTCAGGTAAGAAGTCTGAATCAGGCCTGCCTGCTGGTTGTAGCGATTAGCAAAAGCGAATCCAGCTTATAGTTAATAATCTAAGGCTTGCTTAAGTGTTTAGACGGGGTCTTATAGATATGGTATCTACTGAGTTCAGAAGGTGATGAAACAATAAAAACTCGAAATGAACTGTTTGAAATCCTATAGGCATGCTTGCTATACCTTGTTAAGTGAGGGAATTAGACTATTAAAAGGAGATTCAGAAAGGACAAAATTAAATAGATTGGTTACAGATTCTGCAAGTGATGGTATCCACTAGTAATGATTTTAATCTCTATGAACATGATATCTAACATCGAATGTGAATGAAGCGAATCATAATTATTTAAGAATCTCTATAGGCATGATTTCTATGTGTTACTGATTTTAGATCCTTATAGACATGATACCTAACATCGTATGTGAGTATAAAAGGATAGGATTTTACTTATGAACCCCTATAGGCATGATTTCTATATGTTACCGATTTTAACGCGTTACTGGATTATAACCACTTGCGCCCTAAAACATGGTATCCAAACGGTGACAAATGCGCATGATTAGATGATCCATATAGGCAGGTAATCTAGATGTGAAGTTGAACAAGAAGTCATATAGACATGGTTTCTAAATACAGTTTGAATATGCAAAAAATTTAAATAGTCCTATAGGCATGGTTTCTACCCTTGACATGCATAAGATACCCAACCCTTTTCACTAGCCAGCCCCAAATATTTGTTACAACTTATTACAAACCAGGTTTACTAAATACTAAATACATCAGGAAAATACAAAGAAAATAATTACAACCAGAGGGAACCTGATTCTTGACTTTATATCTAAGTTATGAGGTAAACCAACTCAAAGACCCTGATCTAAAGCTTTTCTCAGCCTTGAGTGTGTCAGAGTTCCCTAAGGGCTTCAATAGGACCCCGGGCAGTGCTCACACCTAAGTTTCATAACCAGAAGATGGACAAGTGCAATGTGGAAATGTCAGCCCTCATGTGTCCAAGTTCAGAGGGAGCTTATGGGTCCCAAGGCAAGGCTCACATGAGGGGGGCAGAACTTAAGTCTAAGAGGAGAGTGCAAGTGCAAAAATAGAGCTTTAAGAACTAAGGAAGTAAAGAAGGGGGAAAGAGGTGCTGGGAAACAACCATTAACACTTCAAACAAGTTGATAATTTTACATCAAATGGGGGTAGAGGTTTGGGAATCCATTGCAAGGAGCCTATATACTTAGGCATAAGTTAATTCTGGTCATGAACATCAATAGGGAGTGCTGCCATGCTTGTAAAATCAACTAGAACACACAACATATAAGGGTAACATGGAGGTTATGATCCTAGGAGGACCAAGTTTGAGTGATGTTCAGCAATATTCAATGTTGTCATGCCCCAAACAAACCATAAGTATCAAATATATTAGGGTAGGGATATAGGATTCATAATACATTGATTCAGAACTGGAGAAAAGAAATTACAGTATGCTAAATAAGGTACTGAATTAGATACAAGCAATAGGCAGACAAGAAGGCAAGAATATTAAGTAACCATGTTGTTGTTGATGCTGAAAACTTAACTAGAACATGCCAGTCAAAGAAGCAAAAATGCAATAAAGAAAGGTAGCAAGACTTCGAAATATAGCTTTGGCTTTCAGCCAGCTAAACAGGCCACAATACAAGTAGTAAAGCAAGAGAGAGTGCTTTTAGTGTAAGTGTGAGTTCAGAACTAAAAGTGTTCCTCTTGTATTCGTGTGTCTGAAAGAAGAGAAGGTGCAGGGTACTTATAGCTTTTGAAAACATGTGTGAAGTAAGGTAATAAGTAAAGTTTTAATACAAATATGGAAATAATCACAATCAGAATCAATTAACCAAGTGGATCCCCTTTAATTAAGAGATCACTTGTTTAACGAGAAGTGACATGCTCAAAATAAGGAAAGAAAAATCAGTTTATAAGTAGAATGATTGTTGCCACAAAAGGAGTAGTAAAACCATCGAGTAAGTAATCCAGTCTAACTATAGAAATATACTTATTTTGGGAAAGGGTTCAGCAAAGCAAAATAAGGAAAGCAATCAATTAACCTTGACAGGCGAGTGAAATTACAATTCATAAAAGAAAGGTTTTGAAATCAGTCACAAGAATGAAGATCAATCAAAGAAGGAACCTCAACATAGAAATAGGGTATACAAAACACTAGACGCACGAGGCCAATCCTATTCGCAAAAGAAACAACATGCAATAGTAGAAACCCAGAGTTAGAGGAATTACATGAAGGAAAAGAGATTCTGAAACAAGGAACTTCAAATCGAGTCAAGTATTTAAGCGAACAACTTCAGACCCAAAGACATAGGGCTTTTCAATAATAGTAGAGCTTTAAAGATGATAAATAAAAAAATCAAACAAAACTTAACTAAACAAATACTCATCTGACAAACAGCTTTTAGAACTTAACTGAGACCCAAAAGAAATTAGGGTTTTCAACAACAACGAGTTCGAAAGATGGTAAACAGATGAGACAAGCAAGAATTTAAATAAACAAGCACACATCTTAAACGTATAAAAAGTTAGAGAAGAGATTTTGAAAAATTTAACAGGAAAAACCCTAATCGGAAAAGACAAAGAGTCGTTTTTGAAAGCAAAATTGAAGAAACTTCGAGAAGATGCTTAAAAGTTCAAAGCAAGCATAGATATAAAAGAAATCGAAAGGTCTTAGAAATTAGGGTTTCACGAGAACCCAAAAGCAACAAGAAAGGCCTTGAAAGTTACCGATCTAACCATGAGAGTCAAAGGTCTGACTCGAACGGCCATGGCTGGCCAGAGAAAAGGTCAAGATTACCGGAGAAAAGCCATGAACTAAAATCGAACGAAGACTAGACCAGAGCTCTTCATAGTCTGGCCTTGAAACCATAAGAACAAACACGTACAAGCCATGGAAGGTTGGTACAAGTCTCCGATGACCTCGGAAGGCTATGGATTAGGGCAGATTAGGGTGGCGGCGGCTAGGTTTGAGGGTGTTGTAGAGAGGATTTGGGAGAGGAGGGATTTCAGAGGTGGCGTATGGTAACAAATGAAATGGGTTAAGGGGGTATTTTGGGTAAAATTAGGAAAGGACAACCGATGGTCGTTGATCTAAATGATCAACGGTTGAGATTTAAAGGGTTAGGTGGGGATCGCGGTATGGGTCAGCTTTAATTGGGTCGGGGTCGGGTATGAGTAGGAATTGGGCCGGGGTAATTGGGTTTGAATTGGGGTAGAATTTGGGCTACAATTGAAATGAAATTCGGCTAGATTTTAAATACCCATTTTTCCCTTTATTTTTATAAAAAATAGTAAATTAAATTCAGAAAATAAATTAAAAGTGCTAAAATGATTTATGGCATAAAATTATCAATTTAAAAATACTGGACTTAATTTTTATAAATATAAACGCAATTAAATCTTAAAAGGGGCTAATGTTGCAATTATATGCAATATAGCTTTAAAAATACTAAATGAATTTGTAAAAATATACAAAAATTATATTAGCTATATTTTAGTATAAATATGAGAATCCAATAAATAAATCACCAAAAATGATAATTTTGAAAATTATTACTGGGGTTTTTATGAATAAAATAGGGGAATAAATTGGCTTAAAAATCTTTAAAAATTAAGGAAAAATAATAAAAACATCTGGACATACTTATATGCATAGATATGTTATTTTGAAATTATTTTGCGTATTGAAAAATATATAGAGAAATATTGGGTATCAACACCAACACTGCCAGAGTCGCAAATACGACTAGAACCTCGCAAATACGGAAGATGTCTCAATCGCAATTGCAATTAAATTTTTCACAATTGCGAACTTCCCTGCCCCAGTCAAACTTTGCAAATGCGGACATCACAAATGCGATAAAAACCTTGCAAATGCGAGAACAATGCACCAGAACCAGCTGAACCTCTACAAACTCCTCTAGAATGCGTCCAAACCTCATTCGTGCCCTCTAGGCTCCAATCCAAACATCCACACAAGTCTTAAAATATAACGCAAACTTGCTCGCGCGATAAAAATACCAAAATAACCTCTAGAATCACGATTCGGATGCTAAAATGCGTAAAATCACCATGAACTTCAAGAACTTCTAGAATTGCAACAAATCGTCCGAACCACATCAAATCAACTCCAAATGACACCAAATTTTGTAGGCAAGTTCCAAATGACAAAACAGACCTATTCCAAGTCCGGAACACAGAATCCGAACCCGATAGCCTCCAAGTCAAACCATGGTCAAACTTAGGAAAAACTCCAAACTCTCAAACATTCAAACTTTGACATACGCATCTGATTAATACTTAAACATCCTGGAATGACGCGAAACTTTATGCACAGGTCTCAAATCACGATGCGAACCTATTCCAAGGCTCGAAAGTACAAACAGACATCGATAACACTAACATCCACTTCAAACCAAACTTAGGAAATTCTAAAACCCTCAAAATGCCAACTTTCCTCAATAAGCGCCGAAATGCTCTCAAGCCACCCGATACTCAACCCGAATACACTCCCTAGTCTGAAATCATCATACAAACATATTGGAATCTTCAAATCCCTATTCCGAGGTCGTTTACTCAAAAGTCTAACCTTAGTCAACTCTTCCACCTTAAAGCTTCCGTATTAAGAATTTTGCTTCCGAAACAACTCTGAACTTCTCAAAATTCAATTCCGACCACACGTACAAGTCATAATACATAAAGTGAAGCTACTTAAGGCCTCAAACCGCTGAATGACACTCTAGAGCTCAAAATATCCGGTCGGGTCATTACATTCTCCCCTAGTTAAACATGCGTTCATCCTCGAACGTGCCAAGAACTGCTCCGGAGTTGCCTCAAAATCACTGCTCAACCCCTTGTGCACCTACCTGTGCCTCCACAACCCAGGTGAATACATTAGTTTGAGGTAGAGTGAAGATCCTCCCTTTTATTTATCCAACAAGCCTTAGGACAAATTCTAACCTCCGGATTTCTTGACAAGACCTAATTCTAACATACAAACACCATATCAATCTCCACACGCTAAACCCACACATGATCATGTACCCATGCCGACATCACATAATGCACCATATAACTCATTTGCCCATGGTAAGCTCCTCCAAGCACAACAGCTGCAAATTTACTGACCCGATGCCCGTAGTATACCTCATAACCCATATAAGCCAGGTTTTAACCATCATGATACTGCAACGATGAAAGAGATGCACGGGAACTAATAACTACTCATTAAATCAATAACTCACGGAGTTCCTACGCTCGATAAGAACCACTACCTCATTCTGAATTGAACAGTGACATCTACCCTTTAATATACCTTACATGAATCGGATCTCACCGATTTCAAATCCAGTAACCTCATCTCACTTAGTACAAGTTGCTCAGGCAATAAGCCACCTCAAACACAGACCAAGATCTGACGCCATCAATGTGCCAATAAGTTATAACTTGAATATGACACATAAGGAAGAACGAACTTTGAAAAGAACTACACAGCCTATGTAATAAAGAAAACAACCAAAAAGATGCTATGAACCTTTCTTAGAGAATGAGAAACAAAATACACAAAAATAAGTATAAGGAACCGTACTCAACATCTCATTGTTGCGGCGTGCAACCCGATCCACACATGATACCGTTAAGGCATGCCACCCGATCCAAACAACATACCCGTGGCGATGTACAACCCGATCCATCCATAATAATAAATAAGGAAATGTCCATCAAGCCATAATGCTTATACCTACAAAATAATGAATATCGACCACAAGCACGCCAAGTGCGAAAATACCACCCTGGGGAGACGGATAGCGCCATGCGCCACAAAACTCGAGGTCAACAATGGTGCAATAATGACAAGCTACACATGACCACAACACCCGTGTGAATAATCAAGCCATCTCACAACCTACATGGCATAATATGGTATTTCATAGGATAGCTGACTATAGGAATAATATCCAACACCCGAAGACTCCTCCATAAACATTGCTATGCTGAATGAGCACATCTAACTTAACGTAGAGCGAGCATACATTCACATTTGATCTATTAACGGACCTCAAACCGATTCCGATCATCCCATACTAGGCCAATAACCTTCCAAGAATCCATAATGACCCTATTCATGACACATAAGGGTAACCTCCAATTCGGAACAAACCCCCACAGTCTGCAACCAAAGAAATAGAGTGCCTCTTAGCCATAATCGCTCCTATTTGCAACTTTATCAAAATCTCCATACCTGATTTAATTTTCCAATAATCGAATGACTTACACATCACACTTATACGATCTTCCCATGGGATAAGGTAGTAAAATCTGAACGTTAATGGCCATCAACCATGCTATTCTATAATACTGGCCAACATCCACATTTCAATACCCAACACTCCTACCACAAAACAGAAAATAGTGCCAGCATACTCTAAAATTCTAAAATCCTCCCCCCGCTCCTCCGAGTCCGTGACATTCCTATCAACACCGACTGCAACCGTGATCCTCAACTTCCAAAATTTCTCGTCCTTTTGGTCACAACTAATCCACCAATGCACCGATAACTCGAAACTATATATGGACATGGCCACATGACTTACTTATAGACGGTGGGCTCCCCCACTTAAATTTACACTACAATCATATAGATTGAGACCCCACAATGACCACTTCTTCCTAGTTACCATGATCTCACGCCATTGATCAGCCAAATTTCTCATAAGTTCTTGTTGGACTAATCATAACACATCCCGAATTATCCACCACAATCATACACTCAACCTCCGAACCGTCATACCATCTTCTTCAAGCGATCCAAGCTTACCTCGCATTACATTCATCCCATGTTGGGTAGAAAGTAGAACTCTTCGTAGGAACCTCATGAAAAATCACGCAAGCACTATTATGCTCGTAGGAGATAGCACACTTGTGTACCATCGTCTCGCTCCTTTCTAACTTCATTGCTTTAGTTGCATCCATCATGAAATCAACTAACATCCCTGGGTTCGCACTAATCCTTCATCCGTACGAATCCCTCCATTCATTAACATCTCCCGAAGGTCCAATAATATGATATCAAGCCCTTTTCGCCACAGTAAAAACTTCCTAGGCATAGAAACCACCTCAGAGATAATATCCTTCGAGCCATCAACACTAGAAATGTCGATTAGATCATGAGTAGCAGCACACAACCATATCTAATAACTTCTTCTTAGGTTCCATCTCAACATACTGCCTAGAGGCAATTAAATGAAGATCAACATGTCGATCAACATCAATGCATTAAATCAAGGACAGTGACACCAAAATATTAACAAGAGTCCCCCCAAACTCGAAAGCATCAATTCTCGACCGTAGGCAACATAAACACTATGCTAAAATGACAGAACACCCCTCTATGCGGTGAATATAATAGCCCACTCAAATATATAGGGAAAAACATCTCGCACCACATTTGCGGTACCATTAGGACTCCTGAATGCCCAATTGATAGAAAACACTCCATATCGTATAAGAATGAATAGAAAGGAAATGAAGGCATAAGTCTCGAAAGGAATCAAATCGCACGATGAGGAATCAATAAGGGAAGCGCTCCTAACAGCTTTGTAGCCTCACGAAGATAAGTTAGACGTCTCCATACCTATTTGCAAGACTCTACTAGATTTACTCATGACTTTTGAGACCTAAGTGAACCTAAAGCTTTGATACCAAGCTGTCACGACCTAAAATCCACTATAGGCCGTGATGATGCCTAACCCCGCAGTCAGGCAAGCCAATGATAATTAACCAACTTAGTTACTCATTTCATTATCTTTAAAATCATAAATCCCGTTAAATAAATAGAGTGAAATCTGGTACTCGTAGAACACCTGTGATTTTTATTTTTTTAATTTCATATAAGATTTGAATTACAAGGTGAAATGATAATGATTACATGCACTATTATAATGAACATCCAGTCGGAACCCCCAAAATCTGGTGTCACAAGCACATGAGCATCTACTAGGAAATATAATAAAATACAACATCTGTCTGGAATACAAGTTAGACAGGAAAATGTAAATAACTCTGATGGAGACCCCTTATGTTGCGGGTCGTAACATGTAATACAGCTCACCGTAAGTCCCCATAACAGCCGCGCCTTTGCGCCTCAAAACCACCAGACATATATATATATATACCTACACAATAAGTGCAACAAGTGTAGCATTAGGATGTAAATCAACACGCACCCAGTACGTATCTAGCCTAACCCCAGAGAAGTAGTGACGAGAGGTCGACATCGATACTTACAAGTGGTCCAATAAATTAAATACAGTAGGAAATAATAAAATATGAGGCAGGGTAAATAAACAGCATAAATAAAATATAGGTACATGGTACAATCCTCCTCTGAACAGTAAACTCAAGCTCTCAATTATCGGTCACCTCCTCAACCGGAGTAAATGAGCAAAATGGTCCCCCGCCAGATAGGTCGTCAAAATCAAATCAGGAAAACTCACGGATATGATGACTTCTTGTCAAATATTATGCACGACGCTGCCGAGGCTAACGACCCCATCCCATAAGAGTGTTGCATGAAGCTGTCGAGGCGAACGACCCGATTACATAAGAGTATTTATAGAAATGCCGAGATGAACAATATGATCCCATAAGAGTATGATGCTACTGAGGCGAGCGTCTTGATCCCATAAGAATATGATACCGTCGAGGCAAATGGCCCGATCCTATAAGAATATGATATTGTCAATGCAAACGACCCGATCCCATAAGAATATAATACTGCCGAAGTGAACGACTCGATCCCATAAGAAGGTACATAATCTTGCCGAGGTGAATGACCCGATCCAATTAGAATATGAAGCTTTAATGGATCCTTGACCCCACTCATGAATAAACATGTGAGTTATGAAATTTAAGAAAACTTTTTGAAGAAAACGTACAACGTTAGAGAAACCCGAAAGGGGAGCACAATTATTCTGCGGCTAAATCAAGTAGCTCGTCAAATCTCTATGATAGTGAATATATCACTCTACACAAGCCTAGTCTCATGTCGAAATGCGTAACAAAGGAATTCAACATGCAAGGATAACTCAAATAGTACAATCAAAGCAGTGAATCCTAGTCTACCCGGACATAATCAGGAATTCTAGCATGCACACGGACATTCGTCACCTCATATGTACGTCGCTCCCATAACATGTAGCATATAACAAGAATAACACCTACGGGGGTAATTTCCCCCTCACAAGGTTACACAGGAGCCTTACCTTGCTCCGAAGTTCCATAACTGGCCCCAATGCCTCTCTAACTCCTCAACTCAAAGACAAACGATCGAAACTAGTCAAACAATGTGAAAATCAATCAATATATATTCCAACGCTTATGATTAATCAATCTATAACAATTCCCAACTCCGCTCAAAAAGTCAATAAAGTCAACCCTCAGGCCACATGCCCGAATTTCAAAAACTTTCGAAGATAAACCTTACCCGTAACATCACGAACTCAAATATATAATTTATTCCAAATTCCATGTCCAATTTCGTGGTCAAAATCCTAAAATACGATTTCTAGGTTTTTCTTCAAAAATCCCAATATTTGTCACACTTTCCTTGTTCAATCCTTATAGAATTCATGTAATTAACTTACAATATGTGGGAATTACTTACCTTGCAATAGATGATGAAAATCTTGCTTCCAAGAGCTCTAAAAATTATCCAACCCAATGAAAATGTGAGAGAAATAAGCTAAGCCCAGAAATGAGGCCTTAATAACAACCTCAGATGTCGCATTTGCGACATGAGGCTCGCAAATGTGAAACAGGCGTCCCAAATGTAAAGGCTGACCAACACTGCTAGAGTCGTAAATGCTACTAGAACCTCGCAAATGCGACTAGAACCTCGTAAATGCGACTAGAACCTTCGCAAATGCTACTAGAACCTCGCAAATGTGACTAGAACCTCGCAAATGCGACTAGAACCTTGCAAATGCGGATGCTTTCTCAATCGCAATTGCGATTAAATTGTTTGCAATTGTGAACTTCCCTGCCCCATCCCATCTTTGCAAATGCGAGAGTTATCTCGCAAATGCGAGAACAGTGCACCAGAACCAGCAGAACCTCTACAAACTACTCCGGAACGCATCCAAAACTCATTCGAGCCCTCGGGGCTCCAAACTAAACATCCACATAAGTCTAAAAACATAACGTGAACTTGCTCTCGTGATCAAAATACCAAAATAACCTCTAGAATCACGATTCGGACGCCAAAACGCATAAAATCACCATGAACTTCAAGAACTTCTAAAATTGCAACCAATCATCCGAACCACATCAAATCAACTCTGAATAACACTAAATATTGCAGGCAAGTTCCAAATGACGAAATAGACATATTCCAAGTCCCGAACCCAGAATGTGATAGCCTCGAAGTCAAACCATGGTTAATACTTTGACGAACGCATCTGATTAATACTTAAACATTTTGGAATGACGCCAAACTTTAAGTACAAGTCTCAAATCACGATATGAACCTATTCGAAGGCTCAGAACCTCAAACAGACATCGACAACACTAATATTCACTTTAAACCAAACTTAAGAAATTCTAAAACCTTCAAAATGCCAATGTTTCTCAATAAGCGCTGAAATTCTCCTGAGCCACCCGATACTCAACCTGAACACACGCCCAAGTCTGAAATCATCATACGAACATAGTAGAACCTTCAAATCTCGATTCCAAGGTCGTTTAATTAAAAGTCTAAGCTTAGTCAACTCTTCCAACTTAAAGCTTTCAAATTCAGAAATTTCCCTCCGAAACAACTCCGAACTTTCTGAAATTCAATTCCGACCACACGTACAAGTTATAATACATGAAGTAAAGCTACTCAAGATCTCAAACCGCCGAACGATGTGCTAGAGCTCAAAACGACCGGTCAGGTTATTACAAATATAGCATTTGGTACATAATCTTATCAAGACGCGAGGCCATTTATCAAATAGCGCCGACTATGCAGACATTCCGCTACGGCCAACTTATAAGGAGCCACATTGTGCACTCTTTTGATTTACTTCATACTTTTCGTTGTTAGTTGTTTTTGGTAGAGTTGTTAGTTGTTATAGTTAAGATTCTCTCTAACATAGAAATTGCTCAAAAAGCAAGTCATTCAAGATATTAGAAAAGATCACCTAAGCAAATATTTCTTTTTGGAAAAAGGCTGATTGAGCCACAAACACAAATTATACTGAGTGCAAAATAATCAGGATTGTCACGGATAAATAAAGCTTGAAAGGAACAACCGAGTCTCCAAGAATTGTAGTCGACTACTAACACAGTCGGTCTGCGGTGGGTTCTAAGCTGGATAGTAGTGCTCAGTGAAATCATAGGAAACCTGATGAGGTTGCCCATGTCTTCGAGATGTTTCCCTAGACCCTCTTCTCGAGCCCGATGACAACATGGTCTTTTCACGCTTCTCATTTGTGTCAGTAAAATTACCAGATCCAATCTTATGAGTTGTGACTTTGAGAAATGCTTGACCTATAATTCTACCTGTCTTGATGCTATTCTTAACTATTTTCCCAATCTTGATTGCTTCCGAAAAAGTTTTTCCCATTGTGCAATCATGTTTTGAAAATAGTTAGGCTCTTAAGCCTAAAGGAACATAGTGATCAACTCGTGGTCATTCATGGGTGGCTAACTCTGGTCGTTTTCTCTTTCCATCTAATAGCATATTCCCTGAAACTTTCAGTTGGTTTCTTCTCCATATTTGAAGCTGAATTGCGGTCTCGGGCGATATCAATGTTATACTGGAATCATTTGAAAGTTACATAGTCAATTTAATCAATTATGAAAGTGAAACTAGAAGTATAATACAGCATTTATTTAAAAACAACGTTGTTGTATTTAGAGATAAATACAACATATTAAAGGCTCAGGATTATTCATTTGAAAAATATCTGATTTTATTTTCTAAAAATGCTTAGTCAAATTTATTAATTTAACACCTTTAACATTGAAAAACAAAAATGACAAGCAATTTGTAACGACTCAAATATTTCTTATTGTTTTTTCCTAGTTTTGGCGATAGTATTTAGCTCTTTGAAGAGAACGTCAGTTACTCTACTACTATCTATAGTGCATGGCGGTTTGTCTTATCGAAATTTATCTATTTAGACTTCACTTTGGAACCTAACTTACTGGGATTACTATCAATATAGAATAATATTTTTTTTTTGACAGTTATAATTCAATTTGTCTTGTTACCAAGTGATTAAGTATCGTTAGTATTAGTTCTTCTTTGTAAACACAACCCAAAAAAGGGTCATGTTCGCAATTAATTTTAATTGAGGAAAAAAAATATAATCAGGCTTGTGTCAAGTAGGACATTCTTTGGAGTTCAAGTATTTTGGAATCTTAGTTGTATCAGCTCATAGAGACAAATTGAGGATTTAAAGTTTATGAATTCCTACAACAATTTCCAATTATATTTGAAATTATAATTAGGTCCAAACTCAAATATTTATAAATATTTTGTTAATTTCTCAATACAAACTACAGGATTATGAGTTCAAAGGAATCCATAACCTTAAAGCTGGATCCACCCTTTCATCTTGCTAATCCGGGAGAAATTTAAAAATAGCCAGATTTACAACTGGTCATTTAAAAATAGCCACAGTTTCAAAAGTAATCGAAATTTAGCCACTTTTCATGTAAAGATAAATCTGAGCGAAAACACTGTTCAAAACCCGGAAAATACGCCCGTATATTATACTGGAGTTCCAGCATAAGTATGCTTGAACTCCAGCATATTATACGGGAGTTCCAGGATAACTATGTTAGAACTCCAGCATAACATGTTGGAGTTCCGGCATAAGTACACTAGAACTCCAACATAATATATGGGAGTTCCAGCAAGTATAAATGTCCAATATAATATACTGGAGTTTGGAGCACCGGTGCTCCAGTCTCCCGTATATTATACAGGAGTCAGCAAAGTATACCGGTCCAGCATAATATGCTGGAGTTCGTACACAGATGCATCGAACCCCCGTATATTATAGGGGACCGGTCTTTGTTGCAGCAAAATAGTGGCTATTTTTCATTGGCTTCGTAAACGGTGGCTATTTTTGATTGACCAGCCCGAAAACTGGCTATACCGTGCTATTTTGACGCTAATCCTTATTAATTGGGAGAATAAAAATTTTAATCCCTGCGTTATTGCATTATTAGAGTTTTGGTCCTTACATTATTCAGCTAAACATATTTGACGTTCAATTAGTTTTCCGGTCAGTTTTGTGATGCCACGCCATTGTGGTGGCATGTGAACCATTGAACGGGGGCAATTTTTATCTCATCGTTCGCATCTGGAAGACTAGTGCATCCAAGCACGTCATTTTTATTTTGTTTATCGATTCACATGAAATTTTACTCAACTCCTTTTATAGAATGTATGAAATACATATGAACGGAGGAAGAAATAGAATTTATACTTAAATTGAATTATAAAAAATGTGTAGACAGAATATCACTGATGCTCCGGCATTGATGGACAATAGCGCATCAGAAAGTATGTGAAGCTACAAATTCCATGAGAGTGTTCGTATGCCTAATGACTAACCATACGTTGGAGGACCAGATGTTGGTTATACCTAACCAGATCTTCCCTTGAGCTGTTGCTAAAATGTGGAAAGAGCTGAGACGGATTCATCCATTGCAGGTTGAGAAGCTTATGTGACAAGAAGGGAAGGAAATGAGTGAAGAAGCAAAATGATAACCATCTACTGCTCTATTGATTTTTTAGTGTATTTATACCATATTTCACCTCACTAATCCTCACGAAGATACAGCTAACAAACTACTTAACTTAATACATTTGTTCATTACATGGTTGTTACACAACTGAATAACTGCTAACCATTAACTTTCACGTGTGCCTCCTTTCCAGTAGCAATGTGATCCACGTCCAATCCGCATTCAATAGTGAGTGAAAACAATTCGTTGCAAATATAATACTCAACAAGAGTCGAGATTGAATTACTCAGGGAGTTCATGAAGGATGTTAAGGTAGATACTTAAAGAGACATAAATGAAACAATAAACTGCGCTTCCAAACAAAGAGTCATTATTTTCAAAGTAACACTAAGAAATTTAAACTAATTACAAGTAACAAGAAAGAGAATAATTAATTTTGATGTTTTTAATCAATTGAAAAAAAGCCTAAGGATGTAACCTTCACCTAGGGGCAAACATAATGGGTAAATTACGTTAATGCTTGTTTTGTGGATCAGCGTATATTATAACTTTCAATTCTCAAGTACCCACTCAATACCTCTCGGTTATAGAGTAGTTATGCCCAAATTGGCTTTCTCAAGTCCAATTAGGTAGCAATTCAAATAATTAATATGAGTCCAAGTCGGATTTTTCCTATCGCTAGTTCAAAATCAAACTAGAACAAAACCTTAACTAGTTTAATTTTTTGTTAGCCAAGTTTTCCTAGACTAGGTCCCTCTTTCTCAAGTAAGATCTAAGTGAAATAGGCATGAATCAATATTTGCAACTATTAATTCTAGAAATAATGCATAAACGAGGCTAAATAATAAATACTCAATCATAAACAAGTTATTAAAATTAATAACCCATTAGATTTACACACTAGGGTTAGGTCACATTCCTAGATAAAATCTAGCTACTTATGCTATAAAGTAGAGTATGTAGAAGAAGAAATTAAGGATATAAACTATAATTAAATGATAAAACTAATAGATTTTCTCTAATAATTGTCACTACTTTTCCAAAAGAGTAAAATATAACCACTATAGGTGCTTACAATACAAAACTTGCCCTAAAAAGTATTTCTCGTCTATTTATAGTGCCTAGAAATTTGCTGATAAAATTGCGCTTCGGAAGGTTCTACGGCGGCACAATTCTATGTGCGGTCCGCACTTTTCTTCTTTTTTAGGCTGGGAGGAATTCTGCATCCATACAATTTCATCTGTGCGGCTGCACTTCAGCTTTGGTGGCCGCACTTTTTGACTGCGGAACTCATTTCGACGAGGCTTCTCACTTGGTCATTTTGCAGCTTCTCTGAACTTTTTAAATCTTGTCAGTGCGACCAGCTTTTGCGGCCGCATAATTTGGTGTGCGGACCGCGCTTCTTGAAGCTCCTCTGAGGCTTCAGGTGTCTTTCTACTGCTGCATATTGATTTTTGCGAACCACACTTTCTTCTACAACCGTATAATTACTTCTGTGGACGGCACTTAGGCCTTCTTTTCTCCTTCTTGTCTTTTTGAGCCGGAATACTCCTTTTTGAGTAAGATTTCTTCGTTAAGCTCCAATTCTCCAATATGCCTACTATTCACACATTTTACTAGTTTTGAGAACAAAAATCAACACTTTCAGACTAAGACTAAAGCTCAAAGGTATCAATAAATGGTTAAAATCCACACTTATCAACCCCCCAAACTTAAGTTTTTGCTTGACCTCAAGCAAATAGATTAGTTGCCACCTCTTCAAAGTGAAAGGTCATTTCGAAGAGTCAATTGTAAGTCATTCATACTCAGTTGGGACTAATAATTACTCACAATACTCATGCATTTTTAACAAGGTGACAAAACATGTCACGTGCATATAACTCTAATGTGACATTTGAGCTTCAAGAATTGACTTCACTCATGAAAGACTCTTGTTCTATCATGTATATCATGGTGGACTCCAAACGCTTCCTCCTCTCCCTTCCATTTGACATGCTCACTTCAAGAATTAACACTCAATTTCTAGTGCAATGAAGGATACACTTTTCTCCCGTAAGGAAAGTCACAAGTAAGGCTTCAAGTACCATAGGCTTTCCCCTCATGTTGATCTCCGCTAATATAAGCTCACTCAGTTAAAAATCAAGTACTACTTCTTTCGGGTTGTAATGAAGGCTTTTGAATTGAGGTAGGTTACCATATGGGATAAGTGATTATACCCTTCCTTAAACACTCAACTTTTTCATTTATTGGCTCGTATTTACCAACCCTTAGAGACATTTCTTTTTCTTGGGGGCTAGAGAGACTTGTCATAACTTTTTATTGTTCAATTAATTTTTTTCTCCCTTGACGCTCACACTAGAGATAGCTGCCTCTTTTTAATTTCATTAATCTCCCTTTTTATTTCCTTTTTGGCATTTTCTTTTTGTACTTTTTATTTTCTTGCTTTCTCTTTTCATAGAAATTATTTCTTTTCTATTTTTGGTGCCTTGATACCTCTTTGAAATTTCTCAACTTCCCCCCAAACTTATACCTTGAGCCACTTATTTTATAAGAGTGTTACGAAATGTCCGAGTGCCAAGAGAAGATTCTAGATAAAACGGGTAAAAGCTTGTAGCACGGTTACCAACAGAGAAAGGCTAAAGGCTCAAGGGGGTTGACTAGGGGTAACAAACAACGGGTGGCAATAGAAAGCTCAAATGGACCAAGGAAAGCCTACAATCATCTTCCAAACCAAGCAAACCTAGAATTTTGCTTTGAAACACATCCGGGCAAGTTCTAGACTATCCACTCAAGTACTTGGACTAGCAACCAAAATCACCTCACCTCTCATGCAACTAGACCGTAAAAGAGGATAGAGTCTAAAGCCTACAACGATCACAATCAAGTTAAAGATCACTATGGTCCAATAAACCACTCAATAATTATCAAAGTCAACTCAAGAACCTCAAAGTCACTAACTATAGCTATTTTCTTCCAAAAACCTTATTTCAAACCATAAGCATGCAGTTAAGTGTGTTGGTGCCAAATGAAACATGAATAACTCTTTATAAAGAATGACTTAATTAGGGATTTGATTCATTACTACTTACTACTATTACAATCAAAACACAAAAACAAATTTATTCCCTTAAGAAAGTTGTCATACCATCCATCCTCGAGAAGAGCCACCCCGTTCACACAAACGACCACCTTTGACAAGAACCATAGCATTAAGAAAATCAAAAGCTTATTGTCCGCACTACTAGGAAAAGCATAAAAGCTACTACATAAGAAGAAACTACTAACATAAACAAAATCAAAGCGAACAAATAAAGAAGCTAATGAAAGCAATAACTACTAAAGTTAGATAAACTGAAATAGAGTCATCCAATTATTACATTTCAAATATATTCAAATGTATCAAATAAGCTTCACCCCCTCCCCAATTCCTAACAAAATAATAGAAAAAGTACAAAGCGCAAAGAAACTCCATAAGTGTCCTCTATCATCAATGTGTCCCCAGCAGTATCAAGTCTGGGAATGGTAGGAGACATGAACATCGCACGCACTACATCAGCAGTGTCGGCAGCAAGGCATGGCTCCTCAAACTTTGTAGCGGGATCATTCTGTGCAGATGGATTAGGGTGGGGCTGGGCAGGGTCAATTAACATGCAAATGGAAAATCGCCAGCTGAAGCTAGTCGGGTCACCTTCATTCGAAGCTTGTCCATTGACTTCTTGTTGGAATGATACTTCCACATCTCCTTCACCTTCTTGGTCAACCCCTCGATCACAGTACCATGTTGTACCAATGTATCTATAATCACCTTCTGGTGGTCCAACATCTTGCTCAGCTTCTCCTAATGTCAGTGGGATCTAGGGGTGCATATGTATATGATTGTCTTGCAACGGCACTAAAGACTTAGACAACTTTAAAGTAGCTACCTGCATTGAATTGTTGAGACTCACCAATGTCTGGATGACTCACAGAGTAGAAAGTGGGCCTGTAGGCATAGGCACCAGCCTCAGAGCTGGATTAGGGACTATCTTAGGAGCTCAGGGAGGAACTGTAGATGGAGTTGAAGATGGTGGCTCAGGCATAACAGCCGTTGCACTGGTAGAAGGCTCAACTGATATGGATGGAATATTAGGTGTATCAAAAATTGCTACTATCTGCTCATCAGACTAGCTAGCAGTAGTAGAAGGGTGAGCACTCTTCTTCAGATTCCTCGTATCCTACATCTTGTACCACTCAAACGGCCATGTCGGCTTTAACTTTGTGTCAAATGGCCTGGCTCTACCTTCGCATATGTTAGATGCTCAATAATGGTGCTAGGGTAGGGGTAAGAAGTGTTACTCTGATGTGCCACAAAAGAAATGTTGGCCAACATCACGGCACCCACATTGATCGGCTACCCGGCCATAATGGAGGCTATTAGAACTGCCCGAGGAATAGGTAGATTGTTCTCTTTCTAGCAGAGATCAAGCTTGCTGCAAACCAAGATTTGCCAAACCTTGGCCTCAAAACTCAACGTGCTCCGAAGAATAGGTACCCCAACAACAATCCAAAGTAGAGTGGGTCCCGGTGCTAAAATCTCTACAAGCCATGACTTGGCCTCTTCTTTCAAAGCTAACTTTTCAAAGTACTCTATCGACTCCATATCCTCAAATATCAAGTACGCGTTCAGCGTGTACTGGTCAAATTTCACCTTTAGATTGCACACTTTGGTGACCTTTGTCCATTTGTGAATATGCGTAATGTTTGCATAGAACTCTCAGTCAACGTGTTACTTAACATCCACTAACTTCTCTATAAATAGAATCCTCCATTTTCTCTTTGTGAACTGCTCCAGAACTACAGGATTATACTTGTCAAGATCTTTCAATAAAAACTACCTCTCATCAGTTAAAGATCTTAAAGGCCACCACATCAGGAAGTTGGAGAATTCCCAACGACTTATAAATCTATCCACCCAAGCCTCTTTATATTTGTCTGAGCTAAACCAGCATGTGTATCTGATCCCCCTCTCCCTTCATCAGGAGCATCATCAAAACTAGATCCTACAACAGCTGCCTTGGACTACTGGATAGCACTTTTCGAACCCAAGAAAGTATTGTGATATGTGGAAGGCACATCCAGAGGCTCGGATCACCCCTGTGGCCAGGACTGCTTAGTTGTGTGCTCCTCCGGAATAGACACAGAGTTTCCCTCGGAGACTTCCCTAGATGGGGAATAAGAGCTAGACTTGAAGAGATCTCTACCTCTCCCTCTATCTGATGTTGCTTTCTTGGATATGGTCTTTTGCACACTTGGGGGCAAGGCACCTCTACCTCGACCCCTTGAAGCTTCTCCTCTTCCCTTGGTAGATTCACCTCGCCTTCATGATCGTACCATTGTCTGTATAAACACAAAGAGAATTATCTGATGAAAATCATGATTTAACACAGTTAAGACTTATGTAAGTGAATGAGATCAACATAGGAGCAATGGGGTTACAAGTAAAAAGACATGTTGCAGAAATGGGTAAAGTGCGGTCCACATAATTTGAAGAGCGGTCCACAGAGTGGAAGTGCAGACAACACAATTTCAAGCGCGGTCGCGCTTCTGCATAAATGTTTAGAGGCCTCAGATGCCTCTTCTCTGATAGACAGTGAGAGATGTTTATACGGCCACAGAATTAATCTGCGGTCCACATAATTTTAAGTGCACTCCGCACTTAGAGACTCAGAGGGCAAGCCTCAGATAGTCAGTATGAACCTAGAATGTGACCTCTCCAGAAATTCTTCAGTTTGCACTGTTAAAGTGCAGCCAAAGAAATACTTTCCAACCAATAGTTACCCTACTTAGCAAATTACGGGCCGCACAAATTCATGTGCGGCTGCACATTTCAAATTTCAGTCGAGCAGGTCATAGATTATACCTAGGTTTTGCAAAAAATTAATCAAATCGACTTGGCAACATAGTATACTCAGACAAATAAGGTAACCCAACCCATTCAAGCATGTTTAAAAACTACCCATTACAAAACTACCCCGCGTGGATACAAGGATGTAATAAAATAATAGATGGCCTAAAAAGAAGCTAAAAAGGAAAAATAAATTCAAAAATCAAAATAAAAGAAAATTAACGTGAAATGAAGCATATCAGATGATGTAAATGTGTAAGATCCTGTGAGTGCAAATGGGTGTGTGTGTTTTACTGTGCTAGATCCTCATGTAGACTATTAGGGTAACAATACTTTCTCAAAAGTGTGAAAAGTGTAAATGAGGCCTAAGCTTCTATTTAGATTTAGACATCTGCAGAGGAAAAAGGGTCTAGTGCAGCTGCACAATTTCAATTGCGGTCCATACTCTTATACATGGCCTTCAATGGTCTTCTACTCATGTGCAGTTTGCACAATTTCAAGAGCGGCCGCATAGTTCTCCTTGAGGTCACGCATTTGCCCCGCACTGACAGGGAAAAAGTTCATAGACCCTATCTTTTGACATCTAATTTAGCTCCAAGAAGTGCGGTCCGCAAGTGATATCTGTGGCTGCACAAAGTCTTCTACGGGGGAATATTTTACTGTGGCCGCACAATTGAAAAGTGCGGTCCACATTTCTTCTTCACCTACACAACTTTGTCCACCACTCTTCCATCTAACACTCATCCCTATATTACGCTTCAAATCAAGTTTAAAATAATATAGAACATCTAACTACAAAAACAAAAAGGAAAAGAACTTGGGGTTACCTCCCAAGAAATGCCTTATTTAACGTCGTGACACGACGCAATGTCATACTATTCTCAAGTGAAGTAGATAACCACCACCACGTGGCTCTCTCCAACTATTCTCAAGTTGTGCTTCACCTGGTGACCATTGACTCAGAATATTTCATTGTTCTTGTTCTTCAAATCCAATGCACCAAAGGGTGTCACACCAACAATTTCAAACAGACCACTTCACCTGGACTTAAGCTTCCCAGAAAACATCCTTAATCTTGAGTTAAACAACAATACAAGATCACTGACCTTGAACTCTTTGTTCCAAATTTACTTGTCATGAAGATATTTCATATTTTCTTTGTACGAGGACTAACTCTTATACGCATGGTACCAAAACTTATCCAATTCATTCAAGTGTGCAACCCGCAAGTCAGTGGCTACATCCCAATCAAGATTCAATTTTTTCAAAGCCCACAATACCTTGTGCTCAAGTTCCACTAGAACATGACAAGCTTTTTCGATTACTAACCGGTATGGAGACATTCTAATAGGTGTTTTGTAAGCCATCCTACAAGCCCACAGTGCATTATCAAGCTTCTTGGACTAATCCGTACGATTTGCATTTACCGTTTTAGAGTAGATACTCTTTATCTCCCAGTTGGAGACTTCCACTTGACCACTAGCTTGTGGATGATAGGTAGTCGTGACCTTGTGAGTAAAACCATACGTTCTAAGTAACGTGTCAAAAGCCTTGTTGCACTATGTAACCCCCTATGATTGCACGTGGAGTTCCAGATCTTGTAAAAATATTCTTCTTCAAGAAAGCCACTACACTTCTCGCCTTATTGTTGGGGTAAGGCGACATCCTCAACCCATTTGGACACATAATCCACCACGACTAAGATTTAAGTTTTTCCATAAGAACTCACAAAAAGGTCCATAAAATCAATTCTCCAAACATTAAAAATATCAATCTCCAAGATTATTATGAGAATCTCATTTTTCTTTGAAATTCCACCAGCCCATTGACATTCATCATGTCTTTTCAATAAGTCATTTGCATCTTTGTAAAGAGTAGGCCAATAGAAATCACAACTTAGACTTTAGCCGCCATTCTTACTCCACCATGATGACCACCATATGACGATGTGATGACCCAAAATGTCATATCGTGTTTTAGAACCCAATCCAGGGTTTCGAGGCCTTCAAGACCTCATTTTCCTTATCCTCAATTTGTGTGTGCAGTCCAGGCACGCTTCCAGAAAGCCTATATGTGAAAATTGAGAAAATGCTAAATTTTGCATTTAAAATTGAATTAAGTTGACTTCGGTCAATATTTTGGATAAACGAATCCGGACCCATGATTTAATGGTCCCGGAGGGTCTGTAAATAAATATGGGACTTGGTCTTATGCCCGGAATTGAATTCTCAGGTCCCTAGTCCGAGAAATAAATTTTTGAAGAAAATTATTTAACAGAAAAAAATAAGAAGTTTGAAAATTGAATAATGCTTGAATATGATGGTATCGGGCCCATATGTTAGTCTCGGAGCCTGGTACAGGTTTAAAATAATGTTTAAGTCTAACCTGTGAAATTTGGTAGTAATCGGACTTGATTTGCTATAAATCGGACCCTAGGTTGTGAAAATAGTAACTTTAGGTGTTCTTGTGAATTTCATTGATTTTGAGGATAAATTCATAGTTTTTGATGTTAATTTGATGATTTGATCACACGAGCAAGTCCGTATGTTATTTTTGGACTTGCGTGCATGTTTAGTTTGGAGCCCCGAGGGCTCGGGTGAGTTTTGGATAGGTCACGGAGTGTTTTGAACTTAGGAAAAATTGCTAGTGTGTTGCAAGTCTGCAGGCTTCGCAATTGTGAAGTTTGGCTCAAATGCGAGCTCGCATTTGCGATAAATGGTCTGGGCAGGGAACCTTCGCATTTGCGAAGTTCAGAGTCGCAAATGTGATAAGAGCAGAGGCCGCAATTTCGAACACTAGTTCGCATTTGTGAAGGCAGTAGGCCAGGCCAACCTTCGCATTTGAGAAGCCTTGGCCGCATTTGCGAGTTCGCATTTGCGAACCTATCATCGCAAATGCGATAACTGCGCCTGGGCAAATTCTAACTTAGACGGGATTTTCTTCATTTTTCAAACTCTTTCAAACCCTAAGCTCTCTTGGGCGATTCTCCAAAGAAAGGTTCTTCCCCAAATCATAGGTAAACAACTTTTAACCTATTTCTTTCAATCTACTTCATCTTTTACAATATTGCATCACAAAATCTAGGGATTTTCATGGGAATTTGGGTGTTTCTGGGTGAAATTTGGGAATTTCAAAATTTGGGGATTTAGACATCAATTGAGGTCAGATTCCAAAACCAATTGCATATCTAGGCTCAGGGGTGAATGAGTAATCGGATTTTGGTCTGAACTTCAGGTTTTGACCAAGCTGGCCTGGGGTTGATTTTTGGGTTTTTGGGGAAAATGTTGGGAAAACTATAATTAAGCATTGGGTGTGAGTTTTTTAGCATTTGTTGATGTTATTAAGCTAATTATAACTAGATACAAGTAAATTGGATGTAAAATCTATAGGAAAAGCGATAGTTGAGGCTTGATTCATGGCCGTGGAATCGAGGTAAGTGTTTGGTCTAACCTTAGCTTGAGGGAATAGGTATTATGTCTTATTTGCTATGTGCTACTGTTGTGTATGACGTATAGGTGTGGTGAAGAGTATCTATACGTTGGTGTCAAGCATGCTCGTGAGTCTTAACTTGTGATCGTTGTGATTCTTATTAAGTTCTATCAATGCCTAAATTGATGATTATCCATATTGACTAAGACTTATGATCATTTTCTTGCTATTTGTTCATTGTTGAGCATTGGCTCTGATTGAGGTTCATTTTGGTGAAGTTAATTGTTGGAACAAGATTGGTTATAGCTGATTCCTTTGTCGGGACGTACTTATCTTTAATGTTGATTCCCTTGCCAGGATGTATTTATTCTTATTGTTGATTCCCTTGCCGGGATGTTGTTGTTACCACTATTTGGGTGAGGAAAGAGTGATAAAGCACGAAGGGTGATGTCGTGCACATTCATACTTATGCATATAGTGAGGAAAGAGTGATAAAGCACGAAGGGTGATGCCGTGCACATTCATACTTATGCATATAGTGAGGAAAGAGTGATAAAGCACGAAGGGTGATGTCGTGCATATTTACATTGATATTGATGCATATGGTGAGGAAGAGAGATAAAGTACGAAGGGTGATGCCGTGCACATTTTTAATACTCATATGGTTATGAAAAGTGATAAAGCACGAAGGGTGATGTCGTGCACATTATCATATTGATTGTATGGTGAGGATTGAGAGTAAAAGCACGAAGGGTGATGTCGTGCATTCATTATCGGTTTGTAGTGATTTCTTGTTTCTACTGGTTCTAGTGACTTAATTGTTTCATCCCGTTATTTCTGTGTTTCCTTATGTTGGTATCCCCCATAGCATGTTGCCCCTCCCCGTTAATCTTGTTTAGTTTCTATTATTGTTATTTTGTTAGATATGTTTTAAACTGCACAGGTTATGATGTTGGTGTGTCCTAGCCCTGTCACTACTTCGTCGAGGTTAGGCTCGACATTTACTCAGTACATGAGGTCGGTTGTATTGATACTACACTTTGTACTCTTTTGTGCATATTGATGTGCTGGGGAATTTCGGCACATTTGATACAAATTGCTTTGATTTTAGCTTGTTTTAGATACGATTATCTTTTATACTTATGTAATTTTAATGTTTTTGCAGTGTATGAGGTTTAAGGACTTTAGAGCATGGAAATGAAATCAAAAAGCCACAAAAAAACAAGAAAAGAGAAAAAAGGCATCGCAAATATGGATATGCAATCGCAAATCCAACATGCGAGCCGCAGAATGCGCAAGGGAATCGCAAACCACAATAGATTTATGGGCAAAGTCCAGTGCAAGAAATGCGGTCCAATCTGCAATCGCATAACCTATTTGCGAGCCGCATAATGGACCGTAAACTCGACATGAAGATTGCTGAAGGTAGAAAATGCGACGCGAAATGCGATCGCATATCTGCAATGCGGACCGCAGAACATCAATGCGATGAAGGCCTAGAAACTAGGATTTGAAGATGTGATGGTTATGTCAAGAATGCGGACCGCATGTCTATTATGCGACAGATATGCGGTCTCATATTTAACTGTAAAGGGTATTTTTGTCCAAATTTTGTCCCGAGTTTTGACCCACTATAAATAGATTTATTGGGGTTTTGTGGGGGCATCTTGTGTAATTTTTGAGCTACAATACAAGGCTTTAATATTCCTCTATTTTGGAAGATTTGGGGTCAAGAATCTTTCACTTTGTAAGCTTTATGGCATTAAATATTCTCTTCCTTTTGTATTTTAGTATGTATAGCTAACTTTAAATACTAAGGTTGTGGATCCTAAGTGAGTGTTATATTAATGGGTGTTTAACAATGAATATATGTATAATGGTTGGTTGATATTTATTTACTTCCCATTCTTTATTTATTGTTGGTGGTTGCAAACATTAACAAGTGCCATTAAATTCTTACTTTGCTTGGGAAAGTGGGTTGGAATTTTGTAGAAGTAAATATCAAAGACTCAAGGCTTTAAACCTTGTTTAATAGAATCGCTTAGGAATAAGTGAGTTTTATTTGGCATATATTGATTATTCTTAATTGTAACTCTTTTACATTTGGAAAAATCGTAAAGAGGAAATACTACCCAACTATTAGAAAATATTGGGTAGTCATTTAGAAATCATTTGCATATCAAAAGAACCTTCCATTAGAAATATATCATATTAACACCGATAGCATTACACTTCATTGAAGGGGACACAACCTTGGTTTCTTTAATCAAATTATTTACACTCTCAATATCACAATTAGTTATTTCTTCAAATTAAATTCAATTCATGCTCTTGTTACCATTAACCGAATTGAATTACGACTTTAGTTAAGTAACACACTATTTGAGTAACCTTTTCACGCCTATTCCCTGTGAGATTCTACCCCAACCTTGTTGGGTTATTATATGTGACACTGACCACCTTACACTATTTAATTAAAGTGTAATTTGAGCGTATCAAATTTTGGCATTGTTGCCGGGGAATACGGCTTTGAAATTACTAATTAGTATGTGCTTTACTTTACATCTTAGTCTATTCCATCACTCTTTGCTTGTTTTGCTTGGTGTTGATAGGAATATATGGCAGAATATGAAGAAGAAATGGAGGCGTAAATGGAAGAAAATCCTTTTGCGAATATAGAGGAGTATATTGAGGATACAAATGCTACTGTACCTCCTGCCATTGGTACTGCAACTTTCAAGGTGGAACATGGTTTAATCCTTATGCTCAAAGCGGAGGGGTTTTTCCGGAATTCCACTGATAATGATCTGACACAACATCTTAGAAACTTCTTGGGTTTGTGTGCGATGCATAAGCAGAACAACGTCTCAGATGATGCTCTAAGGTTGAGGTGCTCAAGTACTCACTAGCTGGGGACGCAAGGAAATGGCTTCAGAATATGCCACCAAACTCCATTCATTCTTGGCCTGAACTTGTCTAGGCATTCTTAGCTAAATGGTTCCCGCAAAGTAAAAAGTCTGAGCTCCGGGATAAAATTTTCTTTTTCAAGCAAGTACCGGGAGAACATCTACATGAGGCACGGGATCGGTTCAAGTTATATTTAGTGAGGTCTCCCAACCATGGTTTTTCGGATTCTATCTTGTTAGAAAAATTCTACATGGGCTTGGATCCTATGAACCAATCTATAGCCAAGAATGCAGCTGACGGATCTTTCATGGACAAATCATTCGCAAGGGTCACACAAATACTTTACAAAATGGCGAAGCATAATCAAGCATGGCACTCAGAGGACACCACAGGTGGAATTGCATATGGGTATCCTTCCTTGACCACCATGATCAAGGAAAACCAAGAGAGGGATCAAGTGATTGCAGGGCTTGCCACAAATGTCAATGTGTTGACAAAGATGTTCACATAAAGCCAAACGAAGAAAGTAAATGTGGTGGAAGATGTGTAACCAATATCAAATGATGACTTTGAGGAGGAAAACTATGTCAACAACTCTCAAGGATGATATCAAATGCAACAATACCAAGGTCAAGGACAACAAAATCAATAGAGGCCTCACCCGCAAGGGCAAGGAAACCACCAGTGGAAAAATTACCAAGGCGGCTCAAATCAAGGTAATTGGAACAACAACAACAACTTCCCAAATTGGAGTTCAAACACTTATGTTCCTCCAAAGGGTCAATATTCAAATCAAGGTTCCTCAAGTGAGTCTAAGTTGGAAGGCATGCTTGAACGAGTATTGCAAAATCAAGAGAAGTCCGGCACTTCTATGAGGAATATGACCGAGCTTGTTGGTTCTCATACTGCATCCATTCAAATATTGGAGATGCAAATGAGAGATCTCTCTAGGGAACAAAATCCGAAGCAAAAAGGGACACTTCCAAGTGACACAATTGCAGACCCCAAGGGTATTGGGAGTGGTCCAACTTCTCATGTCATGGCGATTACTAGTCGGAGTGGGAAGGTACTACAAGGAGGGAGTGAACAAGTGGTTGAAGTTGAAAAGGTTCCGGAAGAGTTGAAAGTGCAAGGAGAAAACCGGGAAGAGGTAAAGGAAAAGGTAAAAGAGACACCAAATGCTCCACCACCTATTCCTAGACCTCCTCCTCCATTCCCTCAGAGACTTGCTAGGAAGGTTGATGATAGAAAACTCGAAAAGTTCTATGACATTCTCAAGCAATTATCAGTGAATATTTCGTTTGTGGAAGTATTTCAAGAGATGTCGGGTTTTGCTAAATATTTGAAAGATTTGATTACCAAGAAGAGGACCACCAAAAATGAAGTGGTGAATGTGACTCACCGGGTTAGTTCCATTATTGTAACATCTACCATTCAAAAGAAAGAAGACCCGGGAGCTTTCACCATTCCTTGTACTATTGGGGCACATGACTTTGCAAGAGCCCTTTGTGATAATGGGGCTAGCATCAACTTGATGCCTCTTGCCATTTACAAGCAAGCAGGGTTAGGTATGCCAAGGCCCACAAGTATGAGATTGCAAATGGCCGATCGTTCCATAAAGAGACCGGTGGGAATTGTTGATGATGTGCTTGTTAGAGTGGGGAAGTTTCATTTACCCGCCGATTTCGTAATCCTTGATTGTTCGGTTGACAAAGAGATCCCTATCATTTTGGGGAAACCATTCCTAGCCACAGAAAGAACATTAATAGATTCAGAACGGAATGAGATCAAATTTCATGTGAATGATAAAGAGGTAACATTCCAAGCAAGCAAGGGTATGAAACTACCACATGAATATGAGAGTGTCTCGATGATTGATGTTATTGATGAAGTGGAAGATGGAAGAACAATGCCTTGGTGAGGCGTTTGCGGCTATTTTGGTGAACTTTGATGGTGAAGATATAGAAGGATATATGGAATCGGTAAATCCATTGGAAGGGATTGGGTCCTACACTTATGCTCCGGTAAAGCTCTCTTGACTTGAAGAATAGAGTCACTCCTCCCGCAAAACCTTTTATTATTGAGCCACCGTAACTAAAGCTCAAACCACTTCCACCACACTTGAGGTATAAATTTCTTAGCTCAAATGATACTTTACCGGTAATCGTTTCTTCTTTATTGAATGATGTGCAGGTAAAACAATTGTTGGAAGTCTTTAAGGACCATAGGCAAGCTATTGGATGGACAATTGTGGACATCTGAGGGATTCCCCCTAGAATTTGCAAACACAAGATCCAATTGGAGAGTGAGACGAAACCAAGTGTAGAACATCAATGACGGTTGAACCCATCCATGCAAGAGGTAGTAAAGAAAGAAATCATCAAGTGGTAGGATGCCAGGGTAGTCTACCCTATTGCCGATAGTTCTTGGGTGAGTCTGGTGCAATGTGTGCCAAAAAAGGGAGGCATGACCGTGATTGAAAATGATAAAAATGAGCTCATCCCAATAAGAACGGTGACCGGATGGAGGGTGTGTATGGATTATCGAAATCTCAACAGTGCCACATGCAAAGACCATTTCCCTATGCCTTTTATTGATCAAATGTTTGATCGGCTAGCGGGAAGGTCATTCTATTGTTTCTTGATGTATATTTGATAACTAGGGATTTAACGCATTTTATACTCCCTCTTGCTTATGCTTTGATTAGAAATTCATACAAAATAGTCCCAAATGGCTCACAAGTTGTGCTTGATTGCAGGTTTGATCAACAAAGTGACAAAATATCAAAGATCAGCTCAAAGAGGAGTGAAACTTGCACAAGTCCCATGACAAGACAAAGCTTAGGCAAAACAGGCCCAGTGCGGCCGCACACCATTCTGTGCGGTCCGCACTAGGGAATTCAGAGAGGTTGACTTTCAGGCACAAAGGCAATGCGGTCACACTAGGTTTTGTGCGGTCCGCACTGAAGTTCATGCGGCCGCACTCGACTTAGTGCGGTCCGCAGACCCAAGAATCATAGAGATGCCAATTTTGAAGTTTCAAGCCAATGCGGTCCGCAGTCTATTTTGTGCGGACCGCACTAGAAGCCTCCGCGGCCGCACTCCATTCTGTGCGGTCCACATTGCCCGAGTTTAGAGAGCTGTATTTTCAAGTTCAGACCCCTAGTGCGGCCGCACACCATTTTGTGCGGTCCGCATTAACCCTGCAAGGACATTTTTGTCCAGAATTTTTAGCTTAGTATAAATAGCTTCTTTTCCCATATTTAGGGTATTAAATAGTTTTCTAACGTAGCTGCACTCGTGGGTTCGTATTTCTTAGCCATTTTTGGCAATTTTATCTACTTTTCATCATTGAATCTTGTTATTTACCTTAGTGATTAATTAATAAGAGTTGTTCTTCATTTATTTTTTGTTTTTCTTCTTTAATTATGAGTAGCTAGACCCATAAGCTAGGGTTGTGGCTCAACCATAGTATGGGTAATTGATGGGTCTTGTATTTTAGGGCTAGATTGACTATGGGTGTTTGATATTTGGGCCAATTTCATGGTTAATTACTGAATTAGTGGTTGCAAATACTAGTTTGTGTTTAGTTGACTAGGGCTCTTCTTGAGAAAGAGAGCCTAAGTCTCCGAAATTGGTCCAACAAGGAATTGGGGCGTACTTAAGAGATTGATAGCCCCAATTAAAGGGTTAAACATCGAGAGAGTAATACCCAACTTGAAGCCTAGTTGCTTGTGCAAATTTTCATACCCAATTGGTCTTGAGAAAGTCAATTCGGGCAAAATCACTCGAACCACCGAGAGGTGTAGAGTGGGTAATATCGTGCAATGGGTATATCATACTCCCCAATTATGTCAATCGTGTCTTAGATTCAATTACCCGTCTAGTAACCGCCTAGGTGAAAGTCATTACCCTAGTGCATTTTAAACCCTTTGAACAACCAGTAGCATTAACTCTTAGCTTAATCTAGTTGCATTTACCATTTGTAGTTGATAACAGTAGAAGTAAAATGAAAACCCCAAAAAAATATTAGAAGTGTAATTTGGAACACTTAGCAACTCTACACTAGATAGATACTCGATTCCAAATTCTAGCTCTCTGTGGAAATCGATCCCGACCCTAAATCGGGTAAAAGCTGCTCCAACCCTCTCTCGCTACTCAATAGCAGTACGGAGTAGGCCGCGATCAATATTCCGGTTACAACCAAATCAACATCGCATTGGAGGATCAAGAGAAGACAACATTCACTTGTCCTTATGGAACTTTGGATTTTAGCCGGATGCCATTTGGTTTGTGCAATGCTTCTGCTACGTTTCAAAGATGTATGATGTCCATTTTCTCCGACATGGTGGAGAATTTTCTAGAGCTTTTCATGGACGATTTCTCGGTGGTAGGTGACTCTTTTGAGCACTGTCTTAACAATCTTAGCCAAGTCCTTAAGAGATGTGAAAAGACCAACCTTGTGCTCAACTGGGAGAAATGCCATTTCATGGTGGATGAAAGTATTATATTGGGGCATAAAATTTCAAAACATGGCATATAGGTTGACCGGGAAAAGATCAAGATTATTTACAAGCTTCCTCCTCCTACTTCCGTTAAAGGTGTTCGAAGTTTCTTGGGGCATGCCAGGTTCTCTAGGCGTTTCATCAAGGATTTTTCCAAGATTTCAAATCCTATGTGCAAACTCTTTAAGAAAGATGCCAAATTTGTGTTTGACGAGAAATGCCTCAAAGCCTTTGAGGAATTGAAGCAAAGGCTCACCACAGCACCTATTATTGTCACACCCAATTAGTCTCTTCCTTTCGAGCTCATGTGTGATGCCAGTGGTATAGCTATTGGAGCAATGCTTGGCCAATGTCACAACAAGGTTCTCCACCCGGTCTATTATGCAAGCAAGACACTCAATGTGGCGCAAATGAATTACACGGTGACTGAGCAAGAACTTCTTGCCATCGTCTATGCCTTTGAGAAGTTTCGGGCTTATTTGTTGGGATCCAAGGTGATAGTGTACACAGATCATGCTGCTCTTCGCTATCTCATGGCAAAGAAGGATGCAAAGCCTCGGTTGATTCGTTGGGTCTTGTTGTTGCAAGAATTTGACTTCGAGGTCAATGATCGCAAGGGAACTCAAAATCAAGTAGCGGATCATTTATCAAGGCTTGAAGGGTAGGAAGGCCAAAAGGAGATCTTGAAATCAACTATGCATTCCCGGATGAACACATATTGGAACTATCTAGAACTTTTGCTCCTTGGTATGCTGATATTGCTAACTACTTGGTTAGTGACCTTATTCCAGAGGGATTGGAATCCGATCAAAAGAAGAAGTTCTTGAGAGATTGTCGGCAATACTATTGGGAAGAACCATTCTTGTTTCGTGTTTGTGCTGATAACATCATTAGAAGGTGTATTCTAGAAGAATAGATTATGCCAATTCTAAAGGCATGCCGTGATTCACCGGTTGGGGGTCACCATAGAGGAAATCGAACGGCGGCTAAGGTGCTTGAATGTGGTTATTATTGGCCGTCTATCTTTCATGATGCCAATCAAATGGTCAAGGCTTATGACTAATGCCAAAGGCAAGGATCAATCTTCAAGAGGCATGAAATGCCAATGCACTTTGTGATGGAGATAGAAATCTTTGACGTGTGGGGAATTGATTTTATGGGTCCCTTTGTAAGCTCTTGTGGGATGAAATATATCTTTGTGGCTGTGGACTATGTATTCAAATGGGTTGAAGCAATTGTCTTACCAAACAACGAGACAAGAAGTGTTACCGCATTCTTAAAGAAAAACATATTCACTCGGTTTGGCACACCTAGAGCCATTCTTAGTGATGATGGGTCTCATTTCTGCAACAAGGCTTTCACGGGGCTACTAGAGAAATATGGTGTCAAGCATAAGGTGGCCACACCTTATCATCCCCAATCAAGTGGTCAAGTTGAGGTTTCCAACGGGGAGATCAAGAGCATTCTAGAAAAAACTGTTAATGCAAACAGGACCGATTAGTCAAGGAAGCTAGATGACGCATTGTGGGCATACCGCACGGCGTACAAAACTCCTATTAGCACTTCTCCTTATCGATTAGTCTTAGGCAAAGCTTGTTATCTACCCGTAGAATTGGAACACAAAGCCATGTGGGCTCTGAAGAGGTTGAACTTGGACTGGGCTGAAGCTGTAAATTTGAGGTTAACTCAACTCAATGAAATGGAGGAATTCCATTTCCATGCATATGAAAGTGCGACTGTGAATAAAGAAAGGATGAAGTTTCTCCACGACAAAAAGATCTTGAAGAGGGAATTCAAGTCGGGTGACTTGGTTTTACTCTTTAACTCAAGGCTCAAATTGTTTCCGGGCAAGCTCAAATCGAAATGGTCCGATCCGTTAAAGGTGGTCAATGTCTCTCCTTTTTGAGCTGTGGAACTAGAATTGGAGGATGGGCTCCGAACCTTCAAATTGAATGGCCAGCGAGTCAAGCACTACTTGGGCACAGATGGAGAAAAACATTTGGTGGAGCAGTTGGCTCTCAAAGATAGTCTGTGCCCGACCAATGAGTGAATCCAAAGGAACGCCAACTTCGTCGTGCCGCGGCGTTAAATCAAGCGCTTCATGGGAGGCAACCCATGTGTGGTAACACCCTTTTTTTTTCCTTTAAGTTTTCAATTTTTGTTAGATAGATTTAATTGATCAATTTAAAGTGTATGTTAGAGTGCAGGGGATTCAAAAGATCATAATACGGGGTAAGATTGCATGAGAAAGGGAAGAAAAATCACCTTGGGTAGTTTTCTACACATATGCGGTCGCATTTTCACTATGCGGACCGCATTTTGGTCGCAAACCAACACAGTGTGTTTGGCTAAAATTGGTGATAAAAATGCGACAAGTTGGTGCACATTGCGGACCGCATTTCCACTATGCGATTGCATAGTGCACCGCATTTTTGGCCCTCCAGCAACTCTCTTGATTCCACCGCATAACACTTATGCGGTCGCATAGTGTGTTATGCGGTGACTTACCCACCGCAAATCGTTCAGGTATACCCCTCGCATCTCTTCATTCAAAACAAACAAAAAGAATTTTTATATATTTATAAGAAACAAAACAAAACGAACAAAACGGCTAGTGTGGGAACTAATCTTCCAAGTGTGCTCATAAACCCATCACTGGTATGTTTTCTTTGTCCCGATAACATTATTTCCAACTTTAGTTTGTACATTTGTTCTTATTTTTGTTTTTCCTGTTGTTTCATGTCTCTTTTTCTTTCTTTCTTCTTGCTTATGTTTTGTAGTTAGATGTTTGTTCATAATGTGATGTTGGTTAAGTAATGTGTTTTGGAGTGCTGGGTAGCAAAAATTAGGACCGCCATTGTTGAAGGTTGAGTTCAATCGTTGGGAACGATGAAGTTTGCGGCTCGCATAATCAAAATGTGGTCTGCATTTCTGCCGCATAAGTGAACCCTAGATGGCTGGGGAAGATGACCGAATGCGGCGACTTTGCGATCGCATAATTGATATGCGTACCGCAAAGTCACCGCATACTGACACAGAACACCAGTTTAATAACATGCTTTATGCGGCCATTTTGCGATCGCAATTCCCACCATGTGGTGGAATTTGCGATTGCATTTTTGTGACTTGGTTTTTTGAGCAATCAAGTATGTGATGGTTATGCGAACCGCATAGTGGTTATGCAATCGCATACCCATTGCATATTTAGATCATTTGAAGAGCTTGAGAGTTTGCGACAAGTTTGCGGTCCGCATAGTGGTTATGCGACCGCATAACCTGTTGCATTCTTAATTTTTCTTGAGTTTTTCTGTTTTCTTTTCACTATTTCCTACCATGTCGCTCACATTTCACTTTTTTGAAGATATGTCTCTCAAGAAACATACAGCCTCCGCCCAGAAAAGGGCATCTTCCCGTCGTCAAACTCAACAAGCAAAGCATCTGCGACCGGATCCTACTGCTACATGTCCCTCCCAATCTGATGAGGCGGAGACCTTGCCCGAAGTTAACCTACAAGTTGGGGCAAGAATGAAACGAGGAGATGACTTTCAGCTCAGGTTTGAAGTCGAAGGGTCCAGGGAGCTTTATAGAGAAGGGCTGAACAAACAAAAAATCCTGGCCAAAAAATAACTAAGTATGAATGGGCTACAAGAGCAGTACCCCCACATCTAGGAGAACATCAAGGCAAGAAAATGGGAGCACTTCATGGAGCTACCTGATAAATATAATGAAACCATTGTCCGTGAATTTTACGCCTCCTATGGAGCCTCCAGGACTGCTCATCACTAGCGCAACAGGGTTTTCTGTGATACTGTGTTAGTTTGGGGGAAGAGTGTGTTCTGCAGTGATGAGACTATAAATGAGTTTTACATCCCTGATTGGAGCCCGAGCACAGCTGAATATGCCGCCAAATGGGCAAACTGGGAGAATGAGCGGAGTTGGATAGCATCTGTGATATTAAAGGGGACCCCTGCCTAGTCCTGTGCACAAAATATACAAGGAGGATCTCACACGAGAGGGTCGATTTTGGCTTAGCTTCATTACCTCTCGACTGATACCGTCAAGAAATGAGATTGATATAGGCATTGAGAAAGCTCTTCTCATTGCATGCAATATAGGGGGATCAAGATTGATGTGGGTGCTCTTATCTTCCGGGAGTTAGGGATTCAGACAAAGTAGGTAGCCACTTCACTTCCATTCCCTTGTTTCATCACAACCCTCTATAAGGCTGTGAAAGTCCCTACCATGCCACACACCGACAAGATAGGAAAGGCGCTGAAGGATATTGATTCATGCGCATTAATGATGTTGTTTCTCCCCTAGAGGTTCAGACTCAGGGTCCAGTTGATGTAGAGCCTTCAGATTCTCAGGCTCCTATGTTCCCTCAGGTTCCAATTGCATTCACTTCTACTTCATAGCCTGCCTCTCAATCCACCACTGCTCAGCCTTCTACTGTACTGCCAGCCATCTCGAGGCTTGGTCTCATAGCTCAGCATGTCAATGCTAAGGTAGACCAGCTTCTGAAGAACTTGCCCACCCTCATTAAACAGGCTTTGACTCCTATTCAGTCCTCAGTGACAGCACTCTAACAACAACAAACATTTTACGGGGATCGTTTGCAACAGCTTGAGTTAAGGGTTGAGAAGATAGTGCGAGGTGAGGTTAGTGACTTGCCTAGACTCCGGGAGGAATTTTCCACTATGAATACCGAGATCCACAAGATGCAGACTTTGGAGTTCGATCTATCATCTTTCCTGCCCAAGGACGGTGAGTAGGGAGCAGACACAGCAGCACCAGGCTTGGACCTTGACTTCTCCACTCTGATGACAGATATTGCATGTTACAACCTATATTCATGTATGTTAGCTCATGACATAAGGTAGTCAACGTAAATCCATGAAGAGATTATCTTTAAGATGATAAGAAGTTAATCCCATTGGTCTTAAATGATACAAAGGTGTATAAGGGTGGTTAACAAGTATTAGAAGTTAAACGAATCAAGGATGTTGTCAGCCGTATTTTCGGATAAACCTAGAGGTGCTTATACACTCAAGAGATAGTGTTTTAAGGTATCTGAATCATATAATATCCGTATTATAAGTCTTGAAGTCAAACGAGTTATGAGACAAAAGTCGACAAAAGTTGTCACAACTTAAGTTCATAATTTTACTTAAACATTAGGTCAAATGTTAGTAAGCTTTTGTCCCAATTTACTTAGAATTACGGGGTAATCTACCCACCAAATTTAATATCTACGAGTCTAATTTCAAAATAATTAAACCGTTCATCGATACGATCTCGGAGTAGAGAGATATTCGCGTTTTCGTGAGACTGCGCCAAGCACCTCTCTATGGGCCCCACTTAGGCGGTTTAAGACATTTGGGTATATATATGATACCTACAACCCGTTTTAAGTCATTATTTTCATGATATTCAGATCTTAGAACCCTAGGAACACCCTCTCAAGGTTCTCTCAAGATTCAAGACCCAAACAAAGGGCAAACAACACAAATCAAGTGTCAGAAATCCCGTGGCTCTAGTAAGTTTCTTTTTCTTCTTGTTGTTGCTCATTTTTGTGTTGTTCCAGCTCGTGTGGGAGGTTGTTTTAAAAGTTTTATGTTCTATTAATACTCCCTCAAGTTCTTAATATCAACCCTAGGAGATTTCAAGCCTTCTAAAGTGATTTTATTGCCGAAAAATGATTGCTAGTTTTGCTTTCTTGTTGTTGTGGCAACATTTGAGGGATATTTCATGGAAAATTAAGGTCAAATTGGAGTTGTTCTTTATTTATAAAGGTAAGGAACCTCTTACTCTATATGTATTTAAGATTATCCAAGCTGCGGCTAAGTCATTGAAGCTAGAACTTGTGTAATATATATCGAAAGGCTTGGTAGTAATGTTATCGGTTGGTGGGCTGTTTTGGGAGGTTCAATATGATTAACATTGATTTTTTTTTGGGCTGTTTGGTTATTGTTTTCACTTTTGGAAGTCATATAAATAGGGGAGGTGTTGTCTGTTTCATCATAAAATAGGTTGTGGTCGGTACATAATAGTTATAACGCTTAAACGTTAACGATAGTGTCATTTCTCCTATTGTAGACTAAGGAGTCTTGACATTTGCATAGCTTGAGGTTGGGCAGTATATACAAGGTATGTGAGGCTATCCCTTTCCTTCTTTTGCACGACTCCGATTATACATAATGTAATGAACGAGCTTCCAAAGATACTCTACTCTTAGAAGCTAGCAGTAGTTACATTATTTCCCCTCTTATGGAATGATTAATGTTGATGTTTCTTCTCTTATTCTTATTTTATCAATGTTGTTGGTACTTCCTAATTCTTATAAGGTTCATAGTGAATAGTTAGTCCTAATAACGTGTCCAGAGGATACCGACCTTACGTCACTCCGAAAGGTTTAGAATGTGATTCCATGAGTTGAGCAAGCAGTATTATATATGTATCTATTTTACTCTACCGAGCCGCGCTATAGTCGGTCGGGTATGACACATATTGTGCAACCACTGATCAGTTGGGTTTTACAGAGCTCTACGTGGTTGGGTACGATTCTACCGAGCCTTATGATGGTCGGGTACATTTTTACCGAGCCTATTACGGTCGGGTATGATATGATGATGATGATGATGATGCCCACAGAGGTGTATGTTTTAAAAGTTTATGCATATATACATATGTATCATGCATTGCATGTCAGTAGCCCTCAGAGGTACCCAGACGTTACAGGTTGTATATTCTCTATCCCTGCTTACATTACTGTTCGTACTTATGGTTCCCTCCCTTACATACTCAGTACTCTATTCGTACTGACATCCTTTTATTTGTGGACGTTGCATGTCGTGCTGCAGGTCCTGATAGATAGCCAGGCACAGCTTCCTCACCAAAGTAGGCGGTCCAATTCAGCGGTGATTGGCGAGATCCCTTCTTCGGACTTGCCGTGGTCTTGGTATGCATTTTTGTTATAGACATTTTAGGTATGTCGGGGCCCTATTCCAGCAATGTTGCAGCACTAATGTTCCTTTAGAGGCTCATAGACAGGTGTCGACTCATGTATAGTTTTGTATGCTTTGTCAGTTGATTTTTGTTGTATAGTTTATCATGGTAGCGGGGTAGCTCGTACTTTATATATAGTTTCTTGATTGTCTGGTCATCCCATGTTATGTATGTTCATGTCATCATCTTTTGTTGTTAGTTGTCCATGATCCATGTCTACCAATTATATTGATCTCGTCGGCCCTAAAAGATAATAAAGAAGGTTAGATAAAATGTACGTTGGTGCTCGGCAAGTATGGCCAGGTGCTAGTCATGGCCCTCCAGTTTGGGTCGTGAAAAACTTGGTATCAGAGCAAGTGTGTCCTAGGGGTTGTCTATGAGTCGCGTCTAGTAGAGTATTGATAATGGATGTGTAGCGCGCCACATTTATAATCAGGAGGCTACATGACATCTAGGGTTGTTACCTTCTTCCTGAATCTAGATCGTGTGTAGAGTTGAGTCGTAAGTGTTCGTTCCTAATATTCACCTTGTTTTCTTTCAGTGATGCCTTCGACTAGGAAGCAAACGATTAGTAGACAGCTTGATACAACAGCAGGAGAGGGTACCATTCAGGTGCCCCAAGCCAGAGCAGGACAAAGCGAGGCTCAGAGTGAGATGCCCTCTCATACCTCATCTACTCCGTCTCCTCCAGAGGATATTAGGAGGCACCCAGCACCTCCAGTTCCTTCATCTGGCACTACAGACCAGGATATGCGGAGTGCTTTGTAGTTGTTGACTAGCTTGGTAGCTGCTCAAGCTCAGAGGCAGAATACAGGTGCTGCTGATAAACCAATTAGTACGAGAGTTCATGATTTTATTAATTTAGATCCTCCAGTGTTTACTGGATTAGACCCCAAGGAGGACCCATACTTTTATTGACCAGGTTCATCGTACACTGTGGGTTATGCATGCTAGTGATACGGAGGCAGTAGAGTTGGCTTCTTATCGGTTACGGGATTTATCGGTTGGGAGAGATCCAAGGGTTCGAACGCTCCTCCAACTGTGTGGAAGGAATTTTCTGAGGCCTTTCTTCGTCACTACTTACCAGCTGAGATACGACGAGCTAGAGCTGATAAGTTCTTGAACCTTCGACAAGGTAATTTGAGTGTGCGAGAGCATAGTATGCAGTTTGATTCTTTGGAAAGGTATGCTCCCCATATGGTGTTCGAGATGAGTGATAGGGTGCATCTGTTCGTGAACGGGTTGGGACCACATCTGATAAATGAGTGTATGGCAGCCTCCTTGGTGGAGGTCATGGATATTTCCCATATTTAGGCTTATACCCAGACCCTAGAGGATTGTAAGTGCTAGTAGAGGGCTGATAGGGAGCAGGATAGGGGCCAACATAAGAGGGCGAGATTTGCAGGGTATTCTAATTACTTCAGAGGCAGCATTAGGCCCCAGTCTTTGAACAGTTCGGGGCCACCTGTAGCTAGTGCTCCTCCACAGTTTCAGAGGTCTCGATATGATCAATTTACCTATTCTGGTCCAGGTCAGAGTTCGCGGGTATTAGGCTCGCAACATCACAGGGATACATGTCAGACGAGACCCCCAACACCACGTTGTGATCAGTGCGGCAAGGCCTACTTTGGACTGTGCCGTCGAGTTTCTAATGCGTGTTATTCTTGCGGACAACCTAGCCATATGATGCGGGGTTGTCCTAATAGAGGAGGTGATGGTATGGCTCAACCGACTGGATCTTTATCTGGTTCTTCCTCATCAGTTTGACCTCTAGCACGGGGTTTTCAGCAGTCGACAGGTCATGGTAGAGGTAGAGGTGCAGTGCCGAGTTCGATTGGTGCTCAAAATCGAACCTATGCTCTAGTAGGTCGATAGGATCTCGAGTCATCTCTAGATGTTGTTACAAGTATATTGTGTGTGTTTTATTTTGATGTATATGTGCTGATTGAACCGGCATCTACATTATCATATGTTACACCCTTTGTGGCTAATAAGTTTGGCATTGAACCTAAATTGATAAGTAAACCCCTTGCGGTATCTACTCCGATAGTAGATTCTGTGATTGCTAGAAGGGTATATAGAGGTTGCACTGTGATGATTTATAGTCGTCAAACCTCGGCAAATTTATTTGAGTTAGAAATGGTTGATTTTGATGTGATAATGGGAATGGACTGGTTGGCCTCATGCTATGCAAATGTTGACTATCGTACAAAGATGGTTAGGTTTCAATTTCCTAGTAAACCCGTCATTGAATGGAAGGGGAACATTGCTAAACCGAAAGGTAGGTTTATTTCCTATCTTAGGGTAAGGAAAATGATCTCAAAAGGTTACATTTATCATCTCGTTCACGTTAGGGTTGTGGAGGTGAAGCCGCCTACTCTACAATCAATCCCCGTGGTCAATGAATTTCCAGATGTTTTCCCAGATGAACCCTCAGGCGTTCCTCCTGAAAGGGAGATTGAGTTTAGTATTGATGTGTTTCCTGACACTCAACCGATCTCTATCCCTCCATATAGAATGGCCCCGGCAGAGTTGCGAGAGTTGAAGGTGCAGTTGAAGGACTTGCTGGATAAGGGCTTCATTAGGCTTATCACTTCACCTTGGGGTGCATCAGTCTTATTCGTGCGGAAGAAAGACGGGTCGTTACGAATGTGTATCGACTATCGACAGTTGAATAAGTTTACTATAAAGAACAAGTATCCACTTCCAAGAATTGATGACCTGTTTGACCAGCTCCAGGGTGCCAAGTATTTCTCCAAGATTGATTTACGTTCAGGGTATCATCAGGTGAGGGTTAAGGAGAAAGATATTCCAAAGACGGCCTTCCGGACAAGATATGGGCACTTTGAGCTCTTAGTGATGTCGTTCGGGCTAACAAATGCCCCAGCAGCTTTTATGGATCTCATGAATATTGTATTTAGGCCCTATCTTGATGTGTTCATGATTATATAAATTGATGACATTCTAGTGTATTCTCGTTCGGAAGCGGAATATGCGGGCCACTTGCGAATAGTATTACAGATGCTTTAGGATCGTAAGTTATATGCTAAGCTCTCCAATTGTGAATTTTGGCTGAAGTCAGTAGCGTTTCTTGGCCATGTGATATCTGACGAGGGTATTAGTGTCGACACTCAGAAGATCGATGCAGTAAGGAATTGGCCGAGACCTACAACACCATCAGAAGTCCGCAACTTCTTAGGGCTAGCGGGATATTATAGGCAATTTGCAGAAGGGTTTTCCTCTATATCAGCACCATTTACTAAGTTAACACAGAAAGCTACCAAGTTCTAGTAGTCTGACACTTGTTAACGCAGTTTTCAGGAGCTGAAGAATCAATTGATATCCGCACCAGTGCTCACTCTCCCTGAAGGAACAGAAGTTATGTGGTATATTGTGATGCCTCAGGTATAGGTTTGGGGTGCGTATTGATGCAGCGTGGGAAGGTGATTTCTTATGCATCAAAACAATTGACGAAGCATGAAAAGAATTATCCAACCCATGATTTGGAATTAGCTGTAGTAATATATGCTTTGAATATATGGCGGCACTACTTATACGGTGTTCATGTTGACATCTACTTAGATCACAAGAGTTTACAATGCATCTTCAAGCAGAAAGAGTTGAATTTGAGGCAGCGTAGGTGGCTTGAATTACTGAAAAACTACGATGTCGAGATATTGTATCATCCCGGTAAACCCAATGTTGTGGAAGATGCTCTCAGCCGTAAGTCAATGGGAAGCTTAGTACATATTGAGACAGGTAGATGGGGGCTAACTAAAGAGCTTCATCAACTAGCCAATATGAGAATCAGATTGTTAGACTCTAATGACGGAGGTGTTACTGTACAGAATACATCAAAATCATCTTTGGTAGCCGAGGTAAAAGCACGGCAATATGAAGATCCTATCTTAGTACGATTAAGAGAGAGCATTCAGCAGTGTAAAAGTATGGCTTTTGAGATCAGAATAGATGGGGCACTGAGATACCAGGTCCGATTATGTGTGCCTAATGTGGTAGGGTTGCGAGAGAAGATTATGAATGAGATTCATCAATCCCGATATTACATCCATCCCAGCTCGACAAAGATGTATCATGATGTCAAGGAGCAGTATTGGTGGGATAACATGAAGAAGTCTATTGCTGAATTTGTAGCCCAGTGTCCCAATTGTCAACAAGTAAAGATAGAACATCAGAAACTCGGTGGAATGCTTCAGAATATAGAGATTCCGACCTGGAAATGGGATGTGATTAATATGGACTTCATTATTGGATTACCTCACTCTTATCATAAGTTTGAATCCATCTGGGTGATAATTGATCGACTTACAAAATGTGCCCATTTTCTGCCAGTTAAGACAACTTACACGACTGAAGATTATGTGAAGTTGTATATCATGGAGATTGTTAGGCTTCATGGTGTGTCGGTATCTATTATATCAGACAGAGGAGCTCAATTTACGTCTAACTTTTGGAGGTCTTTTCAAAAGGTTTTAGGCACACAAGTGAATCTCAGCACTACATTTCATCCGCAGACTAACGGACAGGCTAAATGTACCATTCAGACACTGGAAGATATGCTACGAGCATGTGTTCTAGATTTTAAAGGGAATTGGGATGATCATCTTCCACTCATATAATTCGCCTACAATAATAGCTACCATTCCAGTATTAAAATGGCCCCATATGAGGCACTATACGGGAGGAGATGTAGATCACTAGTTGTATGGTTTGAAGTTGGTGAAACAGAATTATATGGGCCAGATTTGATTCACCAAGCTATTGAGAAGGTGAAAGTGATACAGGAGCGATTGAGGAGGGCACAAAGCAGGCAAAAATCTTATTCTGATGTCCGACGTTGTGATTTGGAGTTTGAGGTTGGTGATTGGGTTTTCCTGAGGATCTCACCAATGAAGGGTGTTATGCGTTTTGGGAATAAAGGTAATTGAGTCCAAGGTATATCAGACCATATAAAATTCTTCGACGAATTGGACAGGTTGCTTATGAGTTAGAATTGTCATCCAAATTGGAATTTGTCCACCCGGTATTCCATGTATCTATGCTGCGGAAATGTATTGGAGAGCCTTCTCGAGTTGTCCCTATCAAAGATGTACAAGTTATAGATGACCTATGATATGAAGAAGTGCCAGTGGCTATATTAGATCGACAAGTCCGCAAGTTGAGAACAAAAGATGTAGCTTCCGTCAAAGTATTGTGGAGGAACAAGAATATGGAAGAAATGACATGGGAAGCAAAAGAGGAGGTGAAGTCTAAATACCTATACCTACTCCAGAATGAAGATAACAAGGATGTTGGTGGAACATAGGATACATTGGAAGGTGAAAGGACTCTATAAGGTAAGCAATAATTTGAGAATACTCTTCCTTAATACATAATGGTGATATGCAGATAATGTAAATATCCATAATGCTTTGTGTAGCCTTGTGAGGCCATATGTTGGGCTTAACTACTTGCAAGTTTTGCTAGTGACCATTTTATAGGGGAAAATTAATCGGAAATTTCCATTGGAATCCACGATGATTTGGACTCCCCATAGACCCTTACATTCGAGGACGAATGTTCCTAAGGGGGGGAGGGTGTTACAACCCATATTCACGTATGTTAGATCATTCCATAAGGTAGCCAACGTAAATCCATGAAGAGATTATCTTTAAGATGATAAGAAGTTAATCCTATTGGTCTTAAATGATACAAAGGTGTATAAGGGTGGGTAACAAGTATTAGAAGTTAAACGAATCAAGGATGTTGTCAGCCGTATTTTTGGATAAACCTAGAGGTGCTTAAAACACTCAAGAGATAGTTTTTAAGGTATTTGAATCATATAATACCCGTATTATAAGTCTTGAAGTCAAACGAGTTATGAGACAAAAGTCGACAAAAGTTGTCACAACTTAGGTTCATAATTTTACTTAAACATTAGGTCAAATGTTACTAATCTTTTGTCCCAATTAACTTAGAATTATGGGGTAATATACCCACCAAATTGAAGATCTATGAGTCTAATTTCCAAAGCATTAAACCGCTCATCGATACGATCTCGAAGTAGAGAGATATTCCCGTTTTCGTGAGACTACGCCAAGCACCTCTCTATGGGGCCCACTTAGGCGGTTTAAGACATTTGGGTATATATATGATGCCTTCAAACAAAGGGCAAATAACACAAATCAAGTGTCGGAAATCCCGTGGCGCTAGTAAGTTTCTTTTTCTTCTTGTTGTTGCTCATTTTTGTATTGTTCCAGCTCATGTGGGAGGTTGTTTTAAAAGGTTTAGGTTCTATTAATACTCTCTCGAGTTCTTAATATCAACTCTAGGAGATTTCAAGCCTTCTAAAGTGATTTTATTGCCGAAAAATGATTGCTAGTTTCGCTTTCTTATTGTTGTGGCAGTATTGGAGGGATATTTCAAGGAAAATTAAGGTCAAATTGGAGTTGTTCTTTCTGTATAAAGGTAAGGAACCTCTTAATCTATATGTATTTAAGATTATCCAAGTTGCGACTAAGTCATTGAAGCTAGAACTTGTTTAATATATATCGAAAAGCTTGGTAGTAATGTTATCGGTTGGTGGACTGTTTTGGGAGGTTCAATATGATTAACATTGATGTTGTTTGGGCTGTTTGGTGATTGTTTTCACTTGTGGAAGTCATATAAATAGGGGAGGTGTTGTCCGTTCCATCATAAAATAGGTTGTGGTCGGTACATAATAGTTACAACGCTTAAATGTTAACGATAGTGTCATTTCTCCTATTGTAGACTAAGGAATCTTGACATTTGCATAGCTTGAGTTTGGGCAGTATATACAAGGTATGTGAGGCTATCCCTTTCCTTCTTTTGCACGACTTCGATTATACATAATGTAATGAACGAGCTTCCAAAGATACTCTACTCTTAGAAGCTAGCAGTACTTACATTATTTCCCCTCTTATGGAATGATTAATATTGATGTTGCTTATCTTATTCTTATTTTATCAATGTTGTTGGTACTTCCTAATTCTTATAAGGTTCATAGTGAAGAGTTAGTCCTAATAACGTGTACAGAGGATACCGACCTTACGTCACTCCGAAAGGTTTAGAACATGATTCCATGAGTCGAGCAAACAGTATTATATATGTATCTATTTTACTCTACCGAGTTGCGCTATAGTCGGTCGGGTACGACACCTATTGTGCAACCACTGATCAGTTGGGTTTTACCGAGCTCCACATGGTTGGGTAGGATTCTACCGAGCCTTATGATGGTCGGGTACATTTTTACCGAGCCTATTACGGTCGGGTATGATATGATGATGATGATGCCCACAGAGGTGTATGTTTTAAAAGTTTATGCATATATACATATGTATCATGCATTGCATGTCAGTAGCCCTCAAAGGTACCCAGACGTTATAGGTTGTATATTCTCTATCCCTGCTTACATTACTGTTTGTACTTATGGTTCCCTCCCTTACATACTCAGTACTTTATTCGTACTGACATCCTTTTATTTGTGGACGCTGCATGTCGTGCTGTAGGTCCTGATAGACAGCCAGGCGCAGCTCCCCCACCACAGTAGGCAGTCCAATTCAGCGGTGATTGGCAAAAATCCCTTCTTCGAACTTGTCGTGGTCTTGGTATGCATTTTTGTTATAGACATTTTGGATATGTCGAGGCCCTATTCCGACAATGTTGCAACACTTATGTTCCTTTAGAGGCTCATAGACAGGTGTCGACTCATGTATAGTTTGGTATGCTTTGTCGGTTGATTTTTGTTGTATAGTTTTTCATGGTAGCGTGGTAGCTTGTACCTTATATATAGTTTCTTGATTGTCTGGTTATCCCATGTTATGTATGTTCATTTCATCATCTTTTGTTGTTAGTTGTCCATGATCCATGTCTACCAATTATATTGATCTCGTCGGCGTTAAAAGATAATAAAGAAAGTTAGATAAAATGTACGTTGGTGCTCAGCAAGTATGGCTGGGTGCTAGTCATGGCCCTCCAGTTTGGTTCATGACATTGCACCTCCGACTTCCAGGGCTTCCCAGAATCCGACTCCCCCTGCACATATTGAGATTCCTTGTGAGGAGGATTCCGGACATTCTTCAAAGTCCTAGGGTGAGGAGGCAAATGAGGGAGAGGATGAGGAGGATTCATGGTCCACGGAGGATGATCGCCCCTAGGAGAAGGGCAAGTAGATTGCTTCCCCTACAGTTGAGGACGAGGAGCAAGCAGAAATTCAGATAGCAATAGAACATTCGCTAGCAGACATGGCCGCCCCTGTAGATCCATCGGCCACTCATCCATCAGCGGGCGAGGCTAGCAGCTCACAAGCCCCAGCTCCAGTATTGGGTCAGCCAGAGATCCCTCCTCTATCAGTGGAGGTCACTCCTCCAGCCGAGATCTCATCGGTCCCAGCTTCAGCATCAGAGGGTGACCCCACCATCACTCAGCTGGCTTCTGACTCCCATAAAGCTTAGTGCACCTCAGGGAGTTCCTAAACTCTGGTTTACGTTCTTATGCATTGGGGACAACACATGCTTTTTAGTTGGGGGTGGTAGCCTTGTATATATTTTTTTAAAATTGGCAACTGTTGGAAATTTATGTTTTTGGTGCTATACAAGCAAACTTCTATATTTATTTGTGTTTTGTGACTCTATATATATTGATGTTTTGTGGTTTTAGTACATATGTTATGATAAAAACAAAAACAAGTAGATAGCTGAATGTCCATCTTTAGTAATTAGCAATGAATTCCCCTTGGTTTTTCTTCGTCGGGTTCTTTTTCAAGGGTGTAATAGTAGAACCAGCACAGTAGAAAGAAGCATGTTGATCGGTTTGGTGTAATTGTCTAGTTTCAAGCATGTGTGTCTGTATATAGCCTATACCCTTCCATTTTTTTAAAAAAAAAAAGAGATATCAACTGTGTGAACTTGAGGCTCGCTCTGTGACTCTATGTCTACCTAGAGTTATACCTGTATATATGATGAAAGCTTTGAGTTGCCAAGTGTTGACTCGAGGGCTTCAAACTATGTGAGACAAGCAGTTCGTGTGTCATGTGTGTGAGTCTTTGTATAAATAATTCTTGTGTTTACTTCTGCCATCTAGAACTTGCCCGGTTGATTTTTCGATGCCTATAATAATTACATTTGGTTGGAGAAATGAACTTAGGCAGTCTTTGTAATTTTTGGAAAACCAGTTAGCCTTTCAAGTCACCAATTGTACAGATAGTATCACTAGTCACCCCAATTGAGCCGTTAAACTTTTATTTGACTACCTCATTACAAATTGTTCCCTTTTTGTGAAATAATTCCCTCTTTTGAACCCGTCCCTCCTTGAGCATTGAGAATGAGGCTAAAAGCCTAAGTTGGAAGTGTGGTGTCAAGCCGGAAATTGGTAAGGTTGTGCAATGAGCGTAGGAAAGTGTACCTCAAAATGTGAAACTACTCAAGCTATAAAAGAAAAAAAACAAAATATAAGAGTTGTGAGTATATATACATAAGGAGTCTGGAAGAGGATAAAAGAGGTAGTTGAGGTGGCTAAATGGTGGAAAAGATGAAGCTAATTAGGGCTACGTGGTTTGAAAAGAAGCAAAGAGCAACAAGAAAGAAAAATGTGATTAGTGTTCAAGGAGGATGTAGTCACTTGTACCCAAATGCTTATACGACCCTTCCCTAAACCTACATTACAAACTTAAAAAGTCCTTATGGGATCTCCAACTGAGCATTCTTAGAATAAAGCGATGAATTAAAATAAGGGCAAGCCTATGGTATGGTATGTTGTAACACTTGAAACTCTTTTTGAGAGTGAGTGTATTTGTGAATTCGTCCCTTTTTGTTGTCATTGTAAATATTGTAATTTTGGGACTTTCTTTCTAGTGAGGGCACATGAATTGTGAGATTGAACAAAAGTTGAGTTTTTGAGTCAAATGCAAGTGCACTCAGCTGAGGGTAACATTTTTGTCAAATTGGTCGAGGCTCAAAGTTTCACAAGTTGATTAGTTTCTTTGTAAATATTGATGGTTCAGGAAGGGTAAAGCAATCGAAAATGCATGCTTGTAGTACTAATAACAAACACTGTCCATGGTCACTATTGTTTCATATCTTTTATATGGAGTCTAGAATAGGATAGTGTTGTCTTAGTTGCTTGAGGACAAGCAAGAGTTTAAGTTGGGGGTGTTGATGTGCTGGAGAGTTTCGGCACATTTGATACAAATTACTTAGATTTTAGCTTGTTTTAGATGCAATTATCTTTTATAATTATGTAATTTTAATGTTTTTGCAGTGTATGAGGTTTAAGGACTTAAGAGCATGGAAATGAAATCAAAAAGCCACAAAAAGAAAAGAAAAGAGCAAAAAGGCATCGTAAATGTGGATATGCGATCGTAAATCCAACATGTGAGCCGCAAAATGCGGAAGGAAATCGCAAACCACAACAGATTTCTGGGCAAAATCTAGTGCAACAAATGTGGTCCAATCTGCGATCTCTAACCTGTTTGCGAGCCGCATAATGGACCACAAACTCGACATGAAGATTGCTGAAGGTAGAAAATGCGACACGAAATGTGATCACATATCTGCAATGCGGACCGCAGAACATCAATGCGATGAAGGCCTTGAAACTAGGGTTTGAAGATGCGATGGTTATGTCAAGAATTCGGACCGCATGTCTGTTATGCGATAGATATGCGGTCGCATATTTAACTGGAAAGGGTATTTTTGTCCAAATGTTTTTCCGAGTTTTGACCCACTATAAATAGATTTATTGGGGTTTTGTGGGGGCATCTTGTCTGATTTTGGAGCTACAATACAAGGCTTTAATATTCCTATCTTTTGGAAGATTTTGGGTCAAGAATCTTTCACTTTGTAAGCTTTATGGCATTAATATTCTCTTCATTTTGTATTTTAGTATGTGTAGCTAACTTTAAATACTAAGGTTGTGGACCCAAAATGGGTGTTATGTTAATGAGTGTTTAACATTGAATATATGTATAATGGTTGGTTGATATTTATTTGCTTCTCATTCTTCATTTATTGTTGGTGGTTGCAAACATTAAAAAGTGCCATTAAATTCTTACTTTGCTTGGGAAAGTGGGTTGGAATTTGGCAGAAGTAAATATCAAAGACTCAAGGCTTTAAACCTTGTTTAATAGAATCGCTTAGGAATAAGTAAGTTTTATTTGGCATATATTGATTATTCTTAATTGCAACTCTTTTACATTTGGAAAAATCATAAAGAGGAAATACAACCCAACTATTGAAAAATATTGGGTAGTCATTTAGAAATCATTTGCATATCAAAAGAACCTTCCATTAGAAATATATCATATTAGCACTGATAGCATTACACTTCATTGAAGGGGACACAACCTTGGTTTCTCAAATCAAATTATTTACACTCTCAATATCACAATTAGTTATTTCTTCAAACCAAACTCAATTCATACTCTTGTTACCATTAACCGAATAGAATTACGACTTTAGTCAAGTAATATACTATTTGAGCAACCTTTTCACGCCTGTTCCCTGTAGGATTCGACCCCAGCCTTGTTGGGTTATTATATTTGACACTAACCGCCTTACACTATTTAATTAAAGTATAATTTGAGTGTATCACAGATTCTGGTACTGGAGCATACAGACTATAGTTAGAGGTTGCTGCCTTCAGTCCAGCCGAGACCCGAGGTAGTCCTGCAGGCGTCCACAGGCCTTGGCGTCCCCTTCTATCCTATTTCTTTATATTCTTATCTATTTAGAGAGAGACATGTATTTACTTTGTTCAAACCCTATTTGTAGTGTTCGTAGATAGTCTGTGAGATTGTGACACCAGTTCTGGGTGGAGTATTGTTATGGATTTCGAATTGGTTTTAGCTAAACTGTTAAATTTTGTTCTTCCGCATTTCTATTTCCGCTATTTACTTGCATTAACCTGGAAATTTGTTAAAGATAAAGGTAAAAAGATAAAATAATCAGTAACATTGGCTTGCCTAGCGCGTTCAATGCTAGGCGCTGTCACGGTCCCGACGGTGGGTAATTCGGGTCGTGACAAATTGGTATCAGATCTCTAGGTTGATTAGGTCTCACAATTTACGGACAAACTTAGTAGAGTCTGAGGGATCGGTACGGAAACATCTGTTCATATTCCCAGAGACTACAAAGTTAGGAACAGTTTCACTTCAATTTATCTCTGTCGTGTGGATTGATTTCTCAATGCTAATTGAACTTCTACTCTGATCATTTGTAGATGGCAAGAACACGTACTGCTTCAACAGCCGATCAGCAGTCTGAGCCCCCAGTAGCAGCTCTCAGGAGGGGCAGAGGACGAGGCCGAGGTCGTGCTAGGGGCTAAGGCAGGGGCAGAGCTCATCCCTGAGCAACAGCACTAGCGGCGGAGCCTCAAGTAGAGTTTGATGATGAGGTTCCGGCCCAGACATTTCTAGCGGGCCCAGCTCAGGTCCCAGAGGGGTTCATCGCAACCATGATACTGCAGGATGCTCTGGTCCGTCTAGTGGGCCTTATGGAGAGTGTCACCCAAGCAGGCTTACTTCCTGTAGCACCAGTCGTCTCTCAGGTTGGGGGAGGAGCATAGACTCCCTCTACCCATACTTCGGAGCAGATGGCTCCCCAGTTTTAGACTCTAGTAGCTCAGCCAGTTGGAGTAGTTCAGCTGGGTGTAGTAGCTTAGACCGGTGATGGAGCGGCTATGTCCGCCGATGCTTTGTGGAGGTTGGACAAGTTCACCAAGCTCTTCACTACTACCCATGGTGGTACATATTCAAAAGATCCCAAGGATTACTTAGACAGCTGTCATGAGGTTCTTCGGAACATGGGGATAGTGGAGACCAATGAGGTCAACTTTGTTGCTTTTTGTCTGTCAGGTTCCGCCAAGAAAAATGGATAGATTATTGTTTGGCCAGACCATCTGGGTCACTAACTCTCACTTGGGACCAGTTCTCGCAGCTATTTCTCAAGAAGTTCCTTCCCGTCACTTAGAGAGAGGAGTACCACAGGCGGTTCGAGCACCTTCAGCAGGGTTCTATGACTGTCACCCAGTACGAGATGAGGTTTATTGATTTGGCTCGTCATGATCTTTTGATACTCCACACCAAGAGAGAGAGGGTGAGGATGTTTATTGAGGGACTTGTTCAGCCTATTAGACTTCAGATGGCTAAAGAGACAGGTAGCGAGATTTCTTTTTAGGTTGCGGCCAATGTGGCCAAGCGGGTTGAGATGGTTCTTGCTCAGAGGAGAGGTCAGGGGTCGGATAAGAGACCTCATCATTCTGGAAGATTCAATGTTGCCTAGTTTGGAGGTAGGGATTCTTTTGGTAGAGGCCATCCTCCTAGGCTATTTGAGGTAACACTTCAGGCTTCTCATGGTGCTCCAAGTAGCCACGATTCTCATATGCAGTATGCAGATCAGTTGCCCTACAGTGCATCGCCAGCTCCTATCAGTGTACCTCCGCTCCAGAGTTTTTAGAGTGGTTATTCAGGCCGTCAGGGTCAGTAGTCTCAGTAGCCGAGGGCTTGCTATACTTATGGCGATATGAGGAATATTGCTAGGCACATTGCGAGGTTTTGCCCTCGAGCCTCGATCATTTCTCAGCATCAGGGTTCTCGTGGTATGGTTCTAGCACCGGGTGTTCCACCACCTGCTCGGCCAGCTAGAGGCAGGGGTGGAGGTGTTAGAGGTGGAGGTCAGGCCGTTAGAGGTGGAGGCCAGGCAACTAGAGGTAGAGGCCAATCAGTAAGTGGTCGTCCTAGGGATGTAGTTTAGAGTGGTAGGGCCCAGCCCTAATGTTATGCTATTCTAGCCAGACCTAAGGCTGAGGCCTCCAATTCAGTTATCACAGGTACGGTTTCAGTTTGCAGTAGAGATGCCTCAGTTCTATTATATCCAGGGTCCACATATTCTTATGTATCATCTTATTTTGCCCCTTATCTAGTTGTGCCTCGTGATTCTTTGAGTGCTCCTGTATATGTGTCTACACCAGTGGGTGATTCAATTGTGGTAAATCGTGTTTATCATGCTTGCATTGTCATTATTGGGGGTCTTGAGACCCGTGTAGATCTCCTACTTCTCGATATTGTGGATTTCGATGTCATCTTAGGGATGGATTGGTTATCCCCTTATCATGCTATATTGGACTGTCATGCCAAGACCGTGACCTTAGCATTGTCGGGGTGCCTCGTTTGTAGAGGAAAGGGACTTCTGTTCATTCTACCAGTAGGGTTATCTCATATATGAAGGCTCGGCGTATGGTTGATAAGGGATATTTGGCCTATTTGGCATATATTCGTGATTCTAGTTTTGAGGTTCCTTATATGGATTTTGTGCCCGTTGTCCGTGAGTTCTCAAAGATGTTTCCTTCAAACCTGTCGGGGATGCCACCCGACAGGGGATATTGACTTTTGCATTGATTTGGCTCCGGGCACTTAGCCCATTTCTATTCTGCCATATCGTATGGCCCCACTAGAGTTGAAAGAATTAAAAGAACAGTTCTAGGACTTTCTGGATAAAGGCTTTATTAGACCTAGTGTCTCTCCTTAGGGTGCACCGATGTTGTTCGTTAAGAAGAAGGTTGGGTCGATGAGGATGTGCATAGATTATCGACAGTTGAACAAAGTCACCATCAAGAACAAGTATACATTACCAAGGATTGATGATTTGTTTGATCAGCTTCAGGGTGCCAAGGTATTTTCAAAGATTGATTTGAGATCTGGCTACCATCAGTTGAGAATTAGGGCATCAGATGTCCCTAAGATAGCTTTCCGCACTCGGTACGGGCATGGATTTGATGGATTTGATGAACCGAGTGTTCAAACCTTATTTGGATTCTTTCGTGATTTTCTTAATTGATGATATTTTGATCTATTCCCATAGACGGGAGGAGCACGAGCAGCATCTTCGAGTCGTTCTTCAATTGTATGTAAAGTTTTTGAAGTGTGAGTTTTGGTTGAGTTCAGTAGCATTCCTGGGTCATGTTGTATCAACAGAGGTTATTCAGGTGGATCCTAAGAAGATTTCGGTAGTCAAGGATTGGCCTAGACCCACATCAGCTATAGAGATCCGGAGTTTCTTAGGTTTGGCAGGCTATTATCGTCGGTTTATGGAGGGGTTTTCATCTATTGCAGCCTCGATGACTCGATTGACCCAGAAGGGTGCCCAGTTTAGGTGGTTGGACGAGTGTGAAGTGAGCTTTCAGAAGCTCAAGATAGCTTTGACTATAGTGTCGGTGTTGGTATTGCCCACAGGTTCAGGGCCATAAATAGTATATTGTGATGCATCTCGTATTGGACTTGGTGCGGTGTTGATGCAGAATGGCAAGGTTATTGCATATGCTTCTCCAGTTCATGATTTGGAGTTAGCAGCCATTGTTCACGCGCTGAAGATTTGGAGGCATTATTTATATGGCGTATCGTGTGAGGTGTTCACGGATCATAAGAATTTGCAATACTTGTTCAAACAGAAGGAGCTAAATTTGAGGCAGAGGAGGTGGTTGGAGCTATTGAAAGACTATGATATCACCATCTTGTATTATCCGAGGAAGGCTAATATAGTAGTCGATGCGTTGAGTAGTAAGTCAGCCAATATGGGCAGCCTTGCATATATTCCGGTCGATGAGAGACTGCTTGCTTTGGATGTTCAGACATTAGCCAATAAGTTAGTGAGGTTGGATGTTTCTGAGCCCAGCCGTGTTCTAGCTTGCACAGTCTCTCGTTCTTCATTATTTGAGCGTATTTGAGATCGGCAGTATGATGATCCCCATTTGATTGTCCTTAGAAACACAATGCAGCATGGAGGTGCCAAGCAGGTTATAGTCAGAGATGATGTAGTTTTAAGGATGTAGGATCATGTTTGTGTACCTAATATGGATGGACTTCGAGAGTTGATTCTAGAGGAGGCCCATAGTTACCGGTATTCTATTCATTGGGCGCCGCTAAGATGTATCAGGACTTGCGGAAGCATTATTGGTGGAGGAGGATGAGAAGGATATTATTGTGTATGTAGCTCGGTGTTTGAATTGTCAGCAGGTAAAGTACGAGAATTAGAGACCTCATGGTTTGTTTCAGAAGATTGAGATTCCTGAGTGGAAGTGGGAGCGTATCACTATGGACTTCATTGTTGGACTCCCACGGACTTAGAGGAAGTTTGATGCAGTGTATATGCACAACTGATTAACTCGGCGGCAAAGCAAGTTTGTAAGCCACCTCTCCCACTCTATCAAGGATCTCAAAAGGCTCGATGAACCTAGGGCTTAGCTTGCCTTTCTTCCCAAATCTCATCACGCCCTTCATGGGCGACACCCGAAGCAATACTCGCTCTCCGACCATGAATTCCACATCACAAACCTTACGGTCGGCATAACTCTTTTGTCTGGACTAAGTTGTACGAAGCCTATCCTGAATGATTTTAACCTTATCCAAGGCATCCTGAACTAAATTTGTACCCAACAACCGAGCCTCTCCCGGCTCAAACCACCCAACTGGCGATCGACACCAACTACCATATAATGCCTCACAAGGAGCCATCTGGATGCTCGACTGGTAACTGTTGTTGTAGGAAAACTCTACTAATGGCAAGAACGGATCCCACGAACCTCCAAAGTCAATGACACATGCTCGGAGCATATCCTCCAAAATTTGAATAGTATGCTTGGATTGTCCGTCCGTTTGAGGATGAAATGATGTGCTCAACTTGACCCATGTACCTAACTCATGCTGCACTACCCTCCAGAAATGTGAGGTAAACTGCGTACCTCGATCAGAAATGATAGACACAGGCACACCATGAAGACGAACAATATCTTGGATATAGATCTCAGCCAACCGCTCCGAAGAATAGGAAACTGTCATAGGAATAAAATGCACTGACTTAGTCAACCTATCCACAATAAGGACTTGACCTGTGAGGGGGAACTGGTGGCCATTCTAGACCGGCAGATTCGTCAGTTGAGATCGAAAAAATTCCCTTCAGTTTGTGTACAGTAGAGAGGTCAGCCTATTGAGGAAGCGACCTGGGAGTCCCAGTCTGATATATGGACCGATACCCCATCTTTTCCTCGAATCGGGTACTTTTCTATGTCCGTTCGAGGACGAACGGTTGTTTTAGAGGTGGAGAATATGATGACCCAAAAGGTCATCTCATGTTTTAGAACCCAATCCGGGGTTCCGAAGCCTTTAATACCTAATTTTCCTTCTCCTCGATTTGTGTGCGCATCCCGAGCGCGCTTTCGGAAAGTCTATATGTGCAAAATTGAGAAAATTCAAAATTTTGCCTTTAAAATTGAATTAAGTTGACTTCGGTTAATATTTTAAGTAAACGGACCTGGACCCGTGATTTGATGGTCTTAAAGAGTCTGTAAAAAAATATGGTACTTGGGCGTATGCCCGGAATTAAATTCTGTGGTCCCTAGCCCGAGAAATGAAGTTTTGAAGAAAATTATTTAACTGAAAAATATAAGAAGTTTAGAAATTGAATAATGCATGAATATGATGGTATCGGGCCCGTATATTGGTTTCGGAGCCCGGTACAACTTTAAAATAATGTTTAAGTCTAATCTGTGAAATTTGGAAGTAATCGAACTTGATTTGCTATAAATCGAACCCTCGACTGTGAAAATAGTAACTTTAGGTGTTCTTGTGGATTTCATTGATTTTGAGGCTAAATTCATAGTGGTTGATGTTAATTTGATGATTTGATCACACGAGCAAGTTCGTATGATATTTTTGGACTTGCGTGCATGTTTGACTGAGGGCTCGGGTGAGTTTTGGATAAGCCGCAGAGTGTTTTGAGCATAGGAAAAACTGGTGGTGTGTTGCAGGTTTGCAGGCTTCGCAATTGCGAAGCCTTGCTCGCAAATGCGAGCTCGCATTTGCGATGACTGGGCTAGGTAGGGGACCTTCGCATTTGCGAAGTTCAGAGTCACAAACACGACAAGAGCAGAGGCCGCATCCTTCACATTTGTGAAGCCTTAGCCGCATTTGCGAGTTCGTATTTGCGAACCTGTCATCGCAAATGCGATAACTGCGCATAAATTAAAACTTAGACGGGATTTTCTTCATTTTTCAAACTCTTTCAAACCCTAAGCGCTCTTGGGCGATTTTCCAAAGAAAGGTTCTTCCCCAAATAATCGGTAAAAAACTTTTAACTCATTTCTTTCAATCTACTTCATCTTTTTACAAGATTTCATCATAAAATCTAGGTATTTTCATGGGAATTTGGGTGTTTTTGGTTGAAATTTGGGGATTTAGACCTCAATTGAGGTCGGATTCCAAAACCAATTGCATATCCGGGCTCGGGGGTGAATGGGTAATCGGGTTTTGGTCCGAACTTTGGGTTTTGACCAAGCGGGACCGAGGTCGATTTTTGGATTTTTGGGGAAAATATTAGGAAAATTATAATTAAGCATCGAGTGTGAGTTCTTTAGCATTTGTTGATGTTATTAAGCTAATTATGACTAGATACAAGTGAATTGGAGGTGAAATCTAGAGGGAAAGCGATAGTTAAGGCTTGATTCGTGGTCGTGGAATCGAGGTTAGTGTTTGGTCTAACCTTAGCTTGAGGGAATAGGTATTGTGCATTATTTTTTATATGCTAGTGTTGTGTACGACGTATAGGTGTGGTGACGAATATCTATGTGTTGGTGTCAAGCATGTCCATGAGTCTTAAGTTGTGATCGTTATGATTCTTATTAAGTTCTATCAATGCCTAAATTGATGATTATCCATGTTGAGTAAGACTTATGATCATTTTCTTGCTATTTGTTCATTGTTGAGCATTGGCTCTGAGTGAGGTTCATTTTGGTGATGTAAATTGTTAGAACAAGATTGATTATAGCTGATTCCCTTATCGGGATTTATTTATTCTTATTGTTATTCCCTTGCCAGAATGTTGTTGTTACCACTGTTTGAGGTAGGAAAGAGTGATAAAGCACGAAGGGTGATACCGTGCACATTCATACTTTACATATGGTGAGGAAAGACTGATAAAACACGAAGGGTGATGCCGTGCACATTTACATTGATATGGATGCATATGGTAAGGAAGAGAGATAAAGCACGAAGGGTGATGCCGTGCACATTTTTAATATTCATATGGTGAGGAAGAGTGATAAAGCACGAAGGGTGATGCCATGCACATTCTCATTATTAATTGCATGGTGAGGATTGAGAGTAAAAGCACGAAGGGTGATGTCGTGCATTCATTATTGGTTTGTGGTGATTTCTTGTTGCTACTGGTTCTAGTGCCTTAATTGTTTCAGCCTGTTTTTTCTGTGTTTCCTTATGTTGGTATCCCCCATAGCATGTTGCCCCTCCCCGTTAATCTCTGTTTAGTTTCTATAATTGTTATTTTGTTAGATATGGTTTAAACTACACCGGTTATGATATTGTTGTGTCCTTGACTCATCACTACTTCGCCGAGGTTAGGCTCGACATTTACTCAGTACATGGGGTCGGTTGTACTGATACTACACTTTGCACTCTTTTGTACAGATCCTGGTAGTGGAGCATACGGACCATAGTTAGAGGTTGCTGCCTTCAGTCTAGCGGAGGCCCGAGGTAGTCCTACAGGCTTTCGCATGCCTTGGCGTCTCCTTCTATCCTATTTCTTTCTGTTCTTATCTATTTCAGAGAGAGACACGTATTTACTTTGTTCAGATCCTATTTGTAGTGTTCGAAGATAGTCCGTGAGATTGTGACACCAGTTCTGGGTGGATTATTGTTATGGATTTCGTATTGGTATTAGCTAAAATGTTAAATTCTATTCTTTCGCATTTCTATTTCCGCTATTTACTTGCATTAACCAGGAAAATTGTTAAAGATAAAGGTAAAAAGATAAAATAATCAGTAACGTTGGCTTGCCTAGCGGGTTCAATGTTAGGCGCCATCACGGTCCCGACGGTGGGTAACTCGGGTCGTGACAAACGAAGAATGACAAGATCCAAGAATATCACCTTGTTCTTCTTCTAATAGACACCTTCTAATCACCCCATCCTTATAAATCTGGAAAATGTATGTCTCATCCCAATAATAATCTTGAGAATCTCTTTTGATCTTCTTTCTTTGGTTTGAAGAGAACTCATCCGGAATGATATCACTCACAAGAAAATTTGCCAAGTTCGCAAACCACGGTACCTCTTTCATTTATAGTGCTAAAAGTTGCTCATTGAGGAAAGAGCCATTGATTTCAAGCCCATCATGTGGCCTCCCATTTCCTCCAAATGATACAAGTGGTCTGCTACTTGATTTTCACTACCTTTCTTGCAGTGAATGTCAATATCAAATTAGTGCAACAAGAGCACACATCTCATCAATCGAGCTTTATATTCCTTTTTGCTCATAAGATAGCGAAGTGCCACGTGAGTCGTGTGGACAATAACTTTGGCACGTATCAAGTATGGGCAGAACTTCTTAATTGCAAACGCAATAGCAAGAAGCTCTTTCTCCGTAATAGTATAATTGACTTGGGCTCTATTCATGGTCTTAATATCATAGTAAACTAGATGAAAAACCTTCCTGATACGTTATCCCAAAACAGCCTGAATCGCTACATCACTTGCATCACACATGAGTTCAAATGGCAAGCCCAAATTTGGAGCAGTAATAATAGGAGTAGTTGTTAACTTGAGCTTCAATTGTTCAAAAGACTTTACACAATCATCATTGAAATGGAACTTGGCATCTTTCTCAAGGAGCTTACACAATGGGTTCACCACTTTAGAAAAGTTTTTGATAAAGAGCCGGTAAAAACCCATATGGCCTAAGAAACTCTGCACACCCTTCACCGAAGTTGGTGGTGGAAGCTTAGAAGTCACCTCAATCTTCGCCTTGTCAACTTCAATTCCATTCTTGAAGATCCTATGGCCAAGGACGATGCCTTCCTCGACCATGAAATGACATTTCTTCTAGTTGAGCACAAAATTGGTCTTTTCACATCTAGCCAAAACTTCGTTCAAATTTGCAAGACAATCATCCAAAGAATCCCCAACCACCGAGAAGCCATCTATGAAGACTTCAAGGTAGTCCTCCACCATGTCCGTGAAAATATCCATCATACACAGTTGAAAAGTCACTGGTGCATTGCACAAACCAAAAGGTATCCTCTTGAAAGCAAAAGTACGGTAAGGATATGTAAAGGTTATTTTCTCTTGATCTTTCGAAGCAATAAGAATTTGGTTGTAGCTCGAGTACCCAGTGAGAAAATAATAGAAAGCACGGCCAACCAATCTATTGCGCATTTGGTCCATTAAAAGAAGTGGAACGTGATCCTTCCTTGTGACTCTGTTGAGCTTACGATAATCCATACAAACTCTCCAACCGGCCATCGTTCCTGTGCGAATAAACTTATTCTTCTCATTGGTAACAACCATCATTCCCCCATCTTTAGGACACATTGAACCGGAGAGGTCTATGAACTATTGGAGATTGGGTAGACAACCCCAGCATCCATCAACTTGATAATCTCCTTCTTCAATGACTTCTTGCATAGCTTTATTGAGTCTTCTTTGATGTTCAACGGATGGTTTAGCACCATCCTCCAACTTGATCTTATGCATGAAAAATGCGGTCCTATAACCCGAATATCCGACAATGTCCACCCAAGAGCCTTCTTCCTCTTTTGCAAAATCGCTAATATGGAATTAACCTGCACATTAGTCAAACAAGAGGAAAGAATAATTAGTAAAGTAGAACAAGGGCAAATAAATTCATACCATAGATGTAGAGCAAATGGCTTTAACTCCAATGAAGGTGGCTTTTCAATAGAAGGCTTTGTATGAAGTGTCTTCCTATTCTCAAGATCCAAAGACAATTTCCGGGGTGCATAGTTGTACGACCTCATTCCTTGAAAAGAGTTCACACATTCCATGAAACCATCCATCTCATCATCATCAAAGTTGAGCAAAACAGCTTCCATCATATCACCAACGTGGATTGTAGCACTTGTATCATCAACAATAACATCGGTTACTAAATTAACAAAAGAACACACCTCATTGCTAGTTGGTTTCTGCATAGACTTGCACACATGGAATACAACTTTTTCATTACCAACCTGAAAAGTATGTTCTCCGAATTCCACATCACAAAGGTCCTCACCTAAGGAAAGGTCTCCCAAGAATAATAGGCACTTCATAACCAACTTCATAATCTAGAATAACTATGTCCGCCAGAAGAATAAACTTATCAACCCGGATCAAAACATCTTCAATCACTCCCAATGGCCTTTTCATGGTACGATAGGCCATTTGCAACCTCAGAGATGCAGGTCTTGGTTGTCCAATTCCCAAAGTTTTAAACACCTAATAGGGCAACAAAGTGATACTCACCACAAGATTAGAAAGAGTTTTAGCAAAATTGGCACTCTCAATTGTACAAGGAATCGTGAAAGCACCGAGATCCTCCAACTTATAAGACATGGAATGGACAATTTCACTCACTTGATAAGTGACATTGATAGTTTCAAAATTCATCGACCTAACCAGCCATTTGTTCCAAAGCTTCTATTAATGAAATATTAATAGAGAGAATTTTCATCATTTGAATGAACTTCTTGAACTGATTCTCACCATTTTTCTTGGCAAGTCTTTGAGGATAGGGAGGTGGAGGATTAGGCAATGGTGCCTTGGCTTTTTGCACTACCGGCTTCGATATGTCAATAATTTTCTCCCTAGATGGGTTAGCCTCCTCTTGAGTCTCTTCCACACTATCACCAATGTCAATCTGAACCTCATCACTTGCTTGAACATCATTATTTGGGATTTCCTCCTCTTGTATCACTTGGTCATCATCTATAAGTCGCCTTTCATTTAAGGTGGGTGTATTCCCGCCTCTTTCACTTCTTGTGATAAGCGCAATAGCATGCCCCGTAACCACCCTTTGGATTTACTACCGTATTACTTGGTAGTGCAACTTAGGATGAGTATTAAGAGCTTGAGAGATTTGGCCCATTTGAAATTCAAGATTACGGATTGATGTGGTATGTGAGGCAAGTTGGGCATCCAAATCTTCATTCTTCTCCATTATTTTCTTGAACATGTTCTCAATACAACCCATCTTATTGTTTAAAGAACTCGAACCATGGGAAGGATAGGAAGGTTAGTTGCTAAGTTGTTGGTACATTTTGAATACCCGGCCCCTGATTTCCTTGATTGTTGTTATTTTCCCCAACGACCTTAGTTGTTGCCTCCTCAATTTCCTTGGTTGTTGTGCCAATTCCCTTTATTGTTAGAACCTCAATTGCCTTGGTTATTTTATGGTCGCCATTGTTGTTGATTGGAGCCTTGGAAATTATTCTTTTGCCCTTGTCAATTGTTCATATATTGTACCTCTTCCTCTTGTTCATGATAATAATCATCTTGATTGAAACTACCCTCTTCTTGTGCATAACTCTCCACTCGGGTTTAAAATTATGGACTCTTGGTCCTCTTCTTGTTGACTAACATATATACCCTTTCCATAGCATGAACTTGCTTAGGTGCTTGAACTTGATTAAGTTGGGCCTTGGCAAGGTGAGTCATAGTTGTTGTCAATTCGAAAATTGTTTGCCCATGGTCTTGCAACTCTTTATGAAGATGAATCATTTTAGGTTCACCTTGAGAGACATTTGCTCGGGATTGCCAAGACGAAGACGTTTCCGCCATCTCATCAAGAATCTCACATGCCTCCGCATAAGGTGTTGTCATAAAGTTACCTCTGACCACACATTGGTTGGTAGTGTTGATACCATGGTAGAAAGTTTGTTGGATCATTTTGTTGGTCATATCATTATTAGGGCACTCCTTTGCCATTATCCAATACTACTACCAAATTTCATGCAAAGGTTCATTGAGCTCTTGCTTGAAAGCCAATATTTCATCCCTAAGAGTAGCCATGTACCTGGGAGAGAAAAAAATTAGCAATAAATCTTGTCGCCAATTCATCCAAAGTATGGATAGAATTACTAGGCAAGCATTCCAACCAATCTAAAGCTTTACCCTATAGAGAGAAGAGAAAAAACCTTAGCCTCAAAGTATCTTCCAAGACATTTGTTTGCTTCCTTACTCAACATGTATCCACAAAGCCCTTCAAATGCCTATAAGCATGTTGATTCGGCGCACCGGTGAAAAAACCTCATTGCTCTAACAAAGTGAGCATCACATTAGTAATTTGAAAGTTATTCGCTCTAATGCGAGGGGGAACTATTGCACTTGCATAAGAAAAATCTGTTGTTGTGCTGCTTCTAGTTGTGGTGGTGGAGGTGGGGAGGTGGGGGCTCGTTGTTTTGTTGACCTCAACCTCGACAATTTGGTTGTGGCACTTGAGGTATGTCATCTAGTTGTTCCTCGTCGCCGTCCACCTCTCCCAATGGTAAATTTCCAAGATCATTGTTTGCCATTTATACTTACGATTTCTTCAACAAATTAGTAACACAGAAGGGAAAGAAGAAATTACATGAACACACTCAAATATATAGTTAACACCATAAAAACTCTCCGTTAACGGAACCAAAAATTGATCCACGTCCAATCCGCACTCAATAGTGTGTGAAAACGATCGTTGCAATTATAATGCCCAACAAGAGTTGGGGTCGGATTTCTTAGGGAGTTTATGAAGGGTGTTAAGTTAGATACTTTAAGATATGTAAATAAAACAACTAAATTGAGCTTTCAAATAAAGAGTGATTGTTTTCCAAGTAACACTAAGAAATTTAAACTAATTGCAAGTAACTAAAATGAGAATAATTATTTTTGATGTTTTTAATCAATTGGGAAAAAGCCTAGGGATGTAACCTTCATCTAGGTTCAAACCTAATGGGTAAATTACGTTAATGCTTATTTTGTGAATTGGGGTATATTATAACTATCAATTCTCAAGTACCCACTCAATACCTCTCGGTTATAGAGTGGTTATGTCCAAATTGTCTTTCTCAAGTCCGATTGGGTAGCAATTCAAATAATTGATATGAGCCCAAGTCAGTTTTTCCCTATCTCTAGTTCAACCATGTAATCAAACTAGCAAAAACCTTAACTAGTTCAATTTTTTGTTAGCCAAATATTTCTAGACTAAGTCCCTCTTTCTCAAGTAAGAACTAAATCAAATGGGCATAAATAAATATATTGCAATTATTAATTCTAGAAATAATACATAGACGAGGCTAAATAATAAACACTCAATCATAAAAAAGAATTAAAATTAATAACCCCTAATATTTACACACTAGGGTTGGGTTACAACCCTAGATAAAATCTAGTTACTCATCCTAGAAAGTAGAGAAAATAATGTAGAAGAAGAAATTAAATTCATAGACTATAATTAGATGATAAAACTAATGACTTTTCTCTAATAATTGTCAATACTTTCCCAAAAGAGTAAATACAACCACTACAATTGTTTACAATACAAAACTTTCCCTACAAAAGTATTTTTCGTCTATTTATAGTGCCCATAAATCTGCGACAAAATTTCTCTTTGAGAGGTTCTGCGGCCGCACAATTCCATGTGTTGTCCGCACTTTTTTCTTTCTCAGACTGGAAGGAATTTGCAGTCGCACAATTCCATCTACGGTTGCACTTCAGCTTCTGCAGCCACACTTTTTGTCTGTGGACCGCATTTTGACGAGGCTTCTCACTTGTTCTTTTTGCACCTTCTCAGAAATTTTCAAATATTGTCAGTGCGACCAGCTTTTGCACCCGCACAATTTGATGTGCACATCGCGCTTCTTGAAACTCCTCTGAGGCATCTTGTGTCTTTCTGTGGCCGCATATTGATTTCTGCGGACCACACTTTATTTTATGGCCACATCTGTAGACCGCACTTGTGCCTTGTTTTCCCCTTCTTGCCTTTTTGAGCCGGAATACTCTTTTTTTATTTAGATTTCTTTGTTAAGCTCCAATTTTCCAACATGCTTGTAATTTACACAATTTTATTAGTTTTAGGAATAAAAATCAACAACTGCAAACTAAAACTAAAGAACGAAGGTACTAATAAGTAGTTAAAATTCACACTTATCACATTATTGTTCACATTACCCCTCAAGTTGGAGGGTTCAAAATATTGAGAGCCCCCAACTTGCTAAACATGTTGAACTTGCCCCATACCTTTTGTTTGAAGATCTTACAGCTTCTCCTTGGTGTGTACATATGAAGTTTTTACTATCGCTGCCTTAATTTTGTCTCCGATGAATTGGCAGTCTATTTCTATATGTGTTGTCCTCTCGTGAAAAATGAAATCAGTTGCAATCTGTATAGCAACCTTGGTATCGCTGAACATAGTCACTAGACTACTTATATCAACTCCAAGAGATCAATGATTCCCCAAACGTGACTCTTTACCTTTTTACTGACCTCCTTGTATTTGGGCATGGTTTCCAATCTGAGTCGCACCAACATATCTATTCTTGTGTGACTCCAGCCTTTAACCAAATTGCTTGTCCTGGTGAATTTTTCAAGTACTTAACTATCCTTGTGCAGCTTTCTAATGTGACTTCTTAGGCATCTTCATGAATTGGCTCAGGGTCTGGACTACATAATTGACATTAGGTCTAGCGATAGTGACATACATTAGCCTTCCAACCAATCTTTGGTATGAGCTAATGCCATGTAAAACCTCATCCCATATGATTCCAATTGTTCTGTCATACTCTAAAGTTGTCAACCTTGAATTGGACTACAAAGGTGTCTTAACTAGCTTTGCTCCAGTCAATCTCATATCAGATATTAACTCAAGTGCATGCTTTCTCTGATTAAGATTACTCTAGACTTGGACCTCAACACATTTATACCAAGAAAATATCTCAATTCACCAAGGTCCTTCATTTTAAATTTTTGATGCAGTACTTTCTTTCCCTCACTAATAAGCTCATTACCTGTGATGAGTAAGTCATCAAAGTGGGTGGGGAAGGTATGACCCCTCCCCCATTGAACAAAGAGGATCCGTAGGATGGGCTCACTCACATATTGGATAGGTGACTCGGAAAACTAGAACAATCACTGTGTCTTTTGATCTGTTTTGTATAAATAGGGAATAACCATGACTGCTTTGAGTAAACCCTACACCTATTAATGCATAAGTCAGTTTGACGATCCACTGCCTAGATGCTTGCTTTAATCCATATAGAGACTTAAGCAATTTGCACTCCCTTAACTTCCCATGTCTTCTGATACCTTCAGGCATCTCCACGTAAACATAATCACATAAATCACCTTCATGAAAGCATTGTATATATCCAATTGTCATAGGGTCTAACCTCTAGACATTTCAAGACCTATGACAGACCACATAGTCACCATCTTGATAGCAGGTGAAAATTATCATGATAGTCAAGGACGTCCTTCTGACTGTAGCCTTTTTTTAAAGTCTGGTCTTGAAGCTTGCAACTTCTCCATTAGATTGATACTTTATCTTGTGGACCCATTTTTATCCCACTGCATTCTTTCCTTTTGGAAGGTCTATCACTTCCCATGTGCCATTTTCTTCTAATGCTTTTATCTCCTGCTTCATTGCTTTTATCCATCTCGCATCCTTAGTTGCTTATTTAAAGCATTAGGGATCTACCAGTGTAGAGAACTTGGCAAGGTAAGCTTCATAGGTTGGTTTGGTTCCATCATAGGACAAATGGTTAGAAATGAGATACTTTCTATTTCCTTGTCTGGTACTTATGTAATCTTTCATCCAAACAGGTTGTTTGGAATAACTTGATGATCTCTCGGTGATTGGAGCATTAACTTCTGTATCTTGCTCTCCATCTGATGGACTGTGCTCCTCATATGAGGAATTTGATAGTGAATTTGGCTTCTCAGTCAAGTCATCTCCCCTTCATGCTACAAGGAAGGAGAATGATCATGTGTCAAATGAGGCAGGTCAAACTATTGAGCAGCAGAACCAAATAATCCCTCAGAGTCACCATCAGGCCAAGAAGTTGAAGTTGAGTTATTAGTGGTGGTAGCTCTAGGTGGTGGATCTTGTAGCATATTATGGAATAGTATGTGATCACTGGATGCAGCCTGTTTCTTTGAGGAAGAAATGGCAAAAGGAAACTCAATGTCTCTTAAGATATGTATGTGTTTCCCCTCAACTACCCCATTTTGCTTAGGGGTATGGTGACGTCTGCTTTGATGAAGTATGCCTACACCTTGAAGAAGATCATTGCACTGTGATTTAAAGAACTCAGTGCCATTATCAGTTCTAAGAACCTTAACCATGACACCAAATTGTGTTTGCACCATAGACATGAGTGATTTAATAGTTGCAGTAGCTTACGATTTAAGTTGTAATAAGTAAATTCATGTATATCTACTGTGATCAACCACAATAATTTAAAAGTAATACTTGTGATCAAAAGTTGGAGTTTTACAATGGCCCCAAATATCCATATATACAAGGTGGAAAGGTGAACCAACTCTAGAATCACTACTAGGAAATAACAATCTAGCTTATTTTGCTAAGGGAAAAACTGGGCACCTATTCAATTGTATACTAACTGATTATGCAACAACTTCATAGACTTCAAATGACTGGTATGGAAGAATTTCCAAGTCTTTGATGCCATAGAGTATGCATTGTCCATGAGTTACTGCTATTATTGGATGGTGTGTGCTATGTGTATTAGTGTGTGCATCCTTGTATATGTACTGTCTCATCTATGCATATCAATTCCTTTCACCCCTGCCACTCCAAAGCTCCTAAAAAACACGGAAGTTAGGGAAAAAGTTGACTGAGCAAGACATTTCCATGGTCAGCTTAGATATTGATAGCAAGTTAAACTTGAAATTAGGAACAACCAATATATTGTTCGCAGTTGTAGTACCAAACAAAGACACATGGCTAGTATGTGTGATATCTGCCTTATCCCCTGTGGGTAAATGAACTCTCTTATTACCAGGAGTTTTTTTTTTACAGTGGTACATTTTAACATGTTCTTCTTAAAAGCTACATGATGAGTAGCTCCAGAATCCACAATCCACTCATCATTATCTATTACTTTGGACATGATACAAGTTACATTATCTGCTCATTAATGTGATTCCCCTTAATACTTTGACCTCCACTAGCATATTTACTATTTCTCTAAATCGCACACGCAAGTGTACGCGGACAATCATGTAACAAAGAGTGAGTAGAGTATCATTCTCACGAGGACTTATGATCAATTATCAACTAAATGAAGCAATTTCTATTTATCGAGTCAAGAACAGTTTTAAGGTGATTTTTGTTTAATTAATTCTACGAACCAGAGTTGCGATTAAAAGAAAAACTAATTAACTAACACACTTAGCACGAAGGGTTGAATTCAGTGAGAATAATATTTCGGGGTCATGGTTGGATAACAATCCTGTTGAATTCTTCAATCAACTCGACTTATCAATCTATCGGGGTTATTAAACTGCGAGGACAATAATACTCGTAGAAATTTGACAACTTCTACTCGCCTATATAATTTATTCTAAACCCTATATTTCTATGAAACTAGCGATAAAAAGAACGCATTAATAATCTCTTACACAATTGGCGAAGCACGGAAAATAGGTATTTCTATTTGTATTCGCAGATCAATTCCCCAATAACTAGGTTCAAGATCGCACTCTATTAAATTATATTGCAATCAAGAATTATCTCTTTCAAGTTCAACTCAAGATTTATATATATTATTTCACTATTAGATAGGCAGTAAAATAATTAGGCTCAGAATATGAATAAACAACCTAATATAATAAATTAAATCATCAAATCAATCTTTGAATATCAACATTCATGAAAACCATAACCCCGGAACGAACGAGTTTAGCCACGCATAGTCATGGTAGCAATCTCAATTAATTCCCAAGAATACATAAAAATCAATAATATAAGGGAAAAAGAGGAACTCAAGATCAATTTCACGGTTTTCGCACTCTGTTTTCAATTTCCAAGAATCTCTGTTTTCAAGTGCGATCTTGCCTCCCCAAAGTCTTCTCTTCCTTCAAAAAGTGGCCAAATATCATATTTGTATGGTTTAGGATTTAGTTGGGGCGAATTTGTCTTCTCTTAATTTGGATTGGATAAGCTGATTTTTTTCCTGCTCCGGCCTCGATCTGGCAAAGTGAACCTCGCTTCGTTGTCCCAGATTTTTGTCTTCAGATTTTCTTTTGCTAATTTTGCTCCTATTTGATTCTTTTCTACGCAAGTTCATTCCTTCATATAAGAAACACGTAATTAGAATATTTTTACTTCAAAAGTAGTGTGAACTCCCGCAACTCACACATGAATTAATACAGAAATACACTAAAAACATGCATTTTCACCCTTTATCATTTACTCAGCAAATTAAGAATCTGCTTGTATTGTTCTTCACTGAAGTATTGTGCCTTCATCTCAGCAGGTCCTAGGCTCCTAGATTACATCCGTTGTGGTGATGGCATATAACATTTACAAAAACATTATTGATAGCATTAAGGGGCTGCTTGCCATACCCAAATGGACCACATAGCCTGCTGGACCTCCAGATCCGCCATTACCAGGCTTAGAATTCTTCTTTGGCTAAAAATCAGAGGGGTACCCAACAAGCTTGTAGTATTTTTCTTTGGTATGACCTCTTAAATTGCAATACTCACATTGTACAAATGGCTTTTCTCCCTTGTAAGGTTATACACGAGTCAATTGCATAGCTAAAGGGTATGTATCTGTAGTAATTGCATTTAAACCAAATGAATGTTGACTTTCATCTTCAATTATCATAGTGTATGCTTGATTAATTGTAGGACAAGTTGATTTCTAGAAGATTTGTCTCCTAACTTGATCATATGAATCATTCAATTCACTAATAAAATTGCAATAACCTCTTTTGATGAAAATGCTCAACTGTCTCCTTAGATCATGCACAATCACAACCAGGAGGGAGAACTATGGCATCGTATTGTGGCAAAAGGTCCTAAAATTTAGTAAAATAGACAAAAACAGAGTTAATACCTTGTGAATGAATTGGCAATTTGATGGTGAACTTGGAAAATTCTCATGCGATTGACTTTATCAATTCTCTTCTTGATATCCTTCGACACAATGTAGGAATTTGAAGCATATACAATTCCATTGAGTAGATCTTCAGAAACTGTGTCAATAATCCATGAGAGGACTGTTGCATTGTATGTTTCCCATTGCTCATGCAGCCCCTTATCAAGGGATTCTTTTTTATAAGTACCTAGTACGAACCCTAGCTTTCTCTTTGCTCGAAGAGTGATGCGCATTGATCTATTCGACATGCCATAATTCTTTGATCCGGTGAGTTTGACAGGAACAAATACCGAATCAGGAGTATCACCAGTATACATGAAAAGTGGATGTGTGTAAGTGGATTTTTGGCCGCCATAGCTGCAACAGACGAGCTTGAAGAGGAAGAAATTTCACATAGCGATTTGACTAATTGAATCAAAAATTGCGTGTAGGACCAGAATCAATTGATATGATATCATGCTAAAATGTAGAGAGACCAGAGACGACTTCACCCGTTGAAGTTCAAGAAGATTTTGTGAGAAAAAGGGAAAGAAATGAGTGAAGAAGCAAAATGATAATCGTCTACTGTTCTATTAACTTTTCAGTGTATTTATACAATTATTTCACCTCACTAATCATCACTAAGATATAGGTAACTAACTATTTAACTTAATACAGTTGTTTATTACATGATTGTTACACAACTGAATAACTGCTCACCACTAACTTCCACGTGTGCCTCCTTTTCAGTAGCACCGTTACATTGCCATCTTGTAACAACGATAGAAGTGATAAATATGAGAAAATCAATAGTAATGTTTTCACAGTTCTACATCAACAACTTATATAATCTATATCAAAACTTAACAATATATGATGATATATGTCGATAATAATATTCAAGGGGGTCAAAATCTTAATTCTACATCAACTTATATAATTTATCATGTGCATGTGAGCGCTCCACTTATCGATATAACTCAATGTATAATTATTTCAAAACAGTTCTTAAGGCTATTTTTGAATAAGTGGCAGCGGTGGAGACACTAAATGAGTGTCACCCCACATCACTATGTACAAAAATATTCTTATGCATGTGAGTTAGTAATATTTTCTGACAAGTAATACTATCTGTAATCTGGTAATGCTTGTAAATAATACAAAAGAAATATTAATTGGAAAGGAAATAAAAGTATAAAAGCTATCAAAGTCCCATGACAACTTATATTATAGGATAATTATTTTATATAATATTAGCATGTTGGCCAAGCTATTTTTTTTTTTTTGCCAAAAGTATTTTTTTCGAAAGTTAAAGGCATTTGGCCAAACTTTTAGAATGAAAAATATACTCTTAGGTAGAAGCATAACCAGTTTTTGAGAAGCAGAAAAAAATATTCTTCCCAAAAGTACTTTTCTAAAAAACACTTTTGAGAAAAATACACTTAGAAATATTTTTTAAATCTTGGCCAAATACAAATTGTTGTTCAAAAGTACTTTTCAAATATTAATTTCTATTCGAAAATACTTTTTAAATACTAATTGATGTTCAAAAGTACTTTTCAAATTAATTATCTACAAATTGCTTCTCAAAAAAAATACTTTTTTGAAAAACGTTTTTGAAAAAAGTAATTTTTTAAAAAAATAAGTTGATTTTAAGCTGGCGTTTAGATATAGCTTTGGATGTAACTTGAAAAAAAAAATTTAAAGTTATATGGAAAAAATAATTTTTGGAAGTTGAAGTTGTGTTTGGACATGCCTTTTATTTAAAAAAAAAGAATTAAAGTTTTGTGAGTGGAAGCTCGGTAAAATGACCCCGTAACTTCGGGAGAAGGAGTGTTCTCCTTTCTTTTTATTAGGAAAGCAACACACATCAGGGGATAGTGACTGTTTATTAAAAATATAGGACTCTGCTAAGTGGTAACACGATGTATAGAGTGTGACACTTGCCATGTCACGGCTCAAAATTCACTAAGGGTCGTGATGGCGCCGGACACCGCTGTCAGGCAAGCCAATCAAAAATACTTAATTTAGGCCTTGTTTTAATAATGCTGAAAACTATGATTTTTCCTTCAATTGTACTATTAAAAGATAACTGTTTCGAATTAAATAAAAATGTTTGGAATTAATACAAATATCCCATAATTATCCCAGAACCCAGTGTCACAAGTACATGATCATTTACTAGGGAATGACATAAAAATACAGTAACTGTCCGGAATACAAAGTGGACAGAAATGAAATAATACAATACAATATTCTGGAGGAGACTTTGCTGGCTGAGGGGTGTCTCGATAAATGCATCTCACCTAAGTCTCCGTGCCACTAAGCCACACATGGACCTGTGCAACAAAAATACACAGCAATTGTAGTATGAGTACGAAAATAACGTGTACCCAGTGAGTATCTTGTCTAATCTCGAAGAAGTAGAGACGAGAGGTCGACTTCGACACTTACTAGTAGTCCATTAATAATATATTAATAATGTGAATAATAATGAATTTATTAGAAATGGCAGTAAGCTCAAGTAAGTCAAGAAACAAGTAAAAATTCCTCTTTGCATTTAAAAGTCTCCAAATTCATAATCCATCATTTATCAATTTATCTCAGACCGGGGAGGCAATATCAATTTGTAAATCTCAAGCAAGCATTACAAGAATGTGCAAATTATGCCGAGGTCGTACGGCCCGATCCAACAAATATTTAAATTGTGCACTGTCAGAGGGTCGAATGGCGCGAACCATAGATGCATTTATTACCCTACTCGAGAATCATACATGCGATGCGGTAAAATATAAATAAACAAGCACCCCGCTCGCGAATCATACATGCGACGCAGGTACACATAGAAGCACGCATTCAAACAGTCAAACAAGACTTCATCAGGAAAAAATAATTACCCAAAGGAATAGCAATTCTCTTTAACGTTCAAGAAAATGATGTTTAATTCCTTTAGAAATTCATTTACCAATTCGATATGATTTAAGCATGTTTAAATCGACAACAAGATTCCAAATATTACAAGTAGAGCATGCTTTTGGATCCTAGACTACCCGAACTTATGCATAATAGTAGCTACGCACGGACTCTCGTCACCTAGTGCGTACGTAGCCCCCACAAATAGGAGCACATATCCAATTAATTCACCTATGGGGACAATTCCCTCTTACAAGGTTAGAAAGGAGACTCACCTTGCTCCGAAGTCTATATTCCAACTCAAGAACGCACTCAAACCTCCAATTCGGAGCCGCACGATCCAAAACTATTCAAATGGGGTAAAAACTAGTCAATACATGCTCAAATGTTCATAATTTAATTATTAAACCAATTTCTCAACCCTAAATGCAAGGATTCCTAAAATCACCCCCGGGCACACGTTCCCGGATTCCAGAAATTCTTGAAGAAAGTTGTTACCCATAACCTAAGGATCAAGAATATATGATTTCTACTAAATTCTATAACAAATTTCGTGGTTAAATCTTGTTTTTATCAAATCCCTAGGTTTTTCATCTAAACCCTTGATTTTCCCTAATTTTCATATGTTAATCTACCCATAATCTATGTATTTAACACATGTTTGTGTAGAAATTACTTACCTCAAAGTTCTAGGTGAGATCCCTCTTCCAAAAGCTCCAAAAGCTCCCAAGAGATGAAAGGAAATGAGCTAAAAGGACTAAGTCACGAAATTAATAGTTGTGCACAGGCCTCAAATGTCGCATTTGCGACACCTGGTTCGCATTGCGAACATGGGCCTCCCATGCCAAGGTCGCTAATGCGACCAATGAGTCGCAAATGCGGACTCTGCTGAGGTCGCAAATGCAAACTCTGCCTCAGGCCAGGCTCCATCGCAAATGCGAGCCTCACTCGCAAATGCGAACTATTTCTCGCATTTGCGAGACCTACAACTGCTGCCAAGAACACTAGAAAATATGGTGTGTTTTCAACCCCTCCCGTACGTCCGAAACTCACCCGAGGCCCTAGGGACCTTAACCAATTATACCAACATGTCCCAAAACATGATACGAACTCGTTCGATGCCTCAAATCACATCAAACAACATCAAAATCATGAATCGCACTCCAATTTAAGGTTAATGAACTTTAAAATTTCAAACTTCTACTTTTGTTGCTTAAACCTATCAAGTCACGTCTGATTGACCTAAAATTTTGCGCATAAGTCATATTTTACATTACGGACCTACTTCAACTTTCGGAATCAAAATCTGACCCCGATATCAAAAAGTCCACTTCCGGTCAAACTTCTCAAAAATCTTCAAATTTCTATCTTTAGACAAATGACACCAAAATGACGCATGGACCTCCGAATTCACTCCCAATACCAGAATCACCATACAGAGCTATTCCCAGACTCGGAATCCCAAACGTACATCGATAACACTGAAATTCACTTCAACCCAAACTTATGAAATTCTTCCAAAAATACTAACTTCCACAATAGGTGCTGAAACATTCCCGGGTCTTCCAAAACCCCATCCGGATTTACACCCAAGTCTGAAATCATCATACGAATCTACTAGAACCTTCGAATCCCGATTCCGAGGTCTTTTACTCAAAAATCCAATCTTAGTTAATTCTTTCAACTTAAAGCTTCCGAAATGAGAATTCTCTTTCAAATCAACTCCAAACTTCCTGAAATTCAATTCCGACCACGCATATAAGTCGTAATACTTGAAGTGAAGCTGCTCATGGCCTTAAAAGGCGGAACGACACGCTAGAGTTCAAAACAACCGATCGGGTTATTATATTCTCTCCCACTTAAACATAGGTTCATCCTCGAACATGCTGAGAACTGCGTCTGAGTTGTCCGAAATAACTACTTAACACCTCGAGCACCCACCCGTGCTACCACAACTCAGCTGGGCACCTTAGCTTGATCAATCTAAAGATATCCTTTTTCACTTATGCAAATAAGCCTTAGAGCCCAATTCCAACATCTGGAATTCTCTGTCAGGCCTGATTCCAACATACGAATACCGTATCAATCACCACACGATGTACCAGAACATGACTATATACCCTTGTTAAATTCACACCTTGCACCGTTTTATTCACAGGACCAAAATAACATTCTATGAGCATAATAGTCGAAATCCCATGAATCTGATGCTCCCATTGCACCTCATGATATATAAGTCTTGTTACAACTCTCGCAATACTGCCACAACAGACGTAATGTGTAAAAATTCTATGACGACCCGGCCGGTCGTCTTAAGAATTTACACCCTAATTCCCTATTAACTGATTTCTCCATGTTTATTTCTGCTATTTTGTTTTATCGGGATGTTCGGTCTTGAGTTTCGGAGAGTTTTGGGATACTTAGTCCCTAAATGAGAACTTAAGTTTTGGAAATTTGACTGTAATAGGAATAGTATGAAGACGGCCTTGGAAAGGAATTCTAATGGTTCCGTTAGCTCCTTGGGTGATTTCAGGTTTAGGAGCGTGATACTGAGATTTTGATCCGAGGGTCGGAATGGGATTCTGGAAGTTGGAGTAGCTCCGTAGTGTTGAATGTGATATGTGTGCAAATTTCAGGTCATTGGAACGAGGCTTGATAGTCTTTTTGTTCGAAAGCGTATTTCTAGAATTTTGGAGTTCTTAGGCTTGAATCCGTGGTTGATTCGTCGTTTCGATGTTATTTTAGGTTTTTTAAGGATTGGTATAAGTTTGGACAGTAGTATTAGACTTGTTCGTGCTTTTGGTTGAGGTCTCGGGAGACTCGGGGTGATTTCGGATGGTTGACGGAAGAATTGGAAGTGGTTTGAAGTAGCTAAAGCTACTGATATCTGTCATAACCCTTTAACCGCACCTGTGACTGGGTCCCGCAGATGCGGAGCTGCAGAAGCGACATTTCCATCGCAGAAGCGAAAATGGGGAGGATCAGCAGGAGCCGCAGGTGCGAGAAGGGTAACACACCTACGAGATCGGAGGTGCGGATGGTCTATCGCAGGAGCGGAAAATGGAATTAATGAGAATTTGCAGATACGACCTTGGCTCCATAGAAGCGGGATCGCAGGTGCGGTCCCAGGGCCGCAGATGCGGTTAACCTAGGTAGAACATATAAAAACTTGCCTTCATGAATTTGAGTTATTTTCACCTCTTTTCAAACGAAAAGAAGCTTGGGGAGCACTTTTCAAGAGGGATTTTCAGAGGAGTTCATTTGAGTAAGGTCTTTGGTTCCTAAAATCGTTATTGGAATTATTTTTATCAATTTAAGCATAAAACATTAAGGAAAATCAGTGGTAAATTGGGGGTTAGGGCTTGACTAATTAGAGACCTTTGAGTGATGATTTGAATGACCCTTTGAAGTCCGATTTTGGTACTTTTGGTATGAATGAACTCGTGAGAGTGTAAGGATTCTGGAAATGTAAATTTTACCCGATTCTGAGATGTGGGCCCAAGGGGCATTTTGGTCATTTCACCTAATTTCGCGTATTAGCTTAGAACTTAATTGTACAATCAGTTACTTGAAGTGTTATTTACATTATGTAATTGAATTGAATAGATTTGGGCCATTTGGAGTCGAGTAGTCGTGGCAAGGACGTGGTTTCGGGTTGATTTTATGTTGGTTCGAGGTAAATGGTTTGCCTAACCTTGTGTGGGGGGACCTTTCCCTTAGTATTTGGTATTATTGATAATTGAAATGTCTTGTACATAAGGTGAAGAGTGCGTACTTGTGCTAATTGTTGAAAATCAAATTTTCTTTAAGTAATTTCAATTGTGTTCCTATTTCCTGTTTCATTTTACTTGCAATTTAAACCTGCTGTTAGCTTAGAAAAAGCATGTCTAATTGACTTAACTGTTTATTTGCTTAAATTCTCTTAATTGAATTATGTGAAGCATGTTAAATTAGAATTTCCTGTTTTACCTGGTACGAAATTGAGTTAAATTGAGTATTCTTGTGTTGGTGCTGTGTGTTTTACTTTAGGACTACGGGACGGCATCCCGAGAGATCCCCTGTACATATTTATGACTTGAATTGAGGTGCGGGATACCAAGAGATCTCTAGCATGTATATTCAGGATACTAAGATATCTCTAGCATATATTGAGGATACCAAGAGATCCCTTGTATACATTGAGGATACCAAGAGATCCCCGACTTATATATATTGAGTATACTGAGAGATCCTCGGTTATCATCCTTGTTATAAGTGGCATTTCCTAGCGATTGTCTTTATATCCGTTTCAGTTATTGTATTCCTTATTATCCTGTATTAAATTCTTACTGTAGATTCTCAATTGTACTGCTTATCTTATTCTCTCATCTCTATATGTATTTAATCTCGGTAGGGCCCTGACCTTCCTCGTCACTACCCGACTGAGGTTAGGCTTGGCACTTACTGAGTACTTCTGTGGTGTACTCATGCCCTTTCTACGCATGTTTTTCATGTGCAGATCCAGGTACTTCAACTTAGACTTACCATCCTTGAGGCGAGGCGACCCTTCGGAGACTTCGAGGTATATCTGCCTCGTCCGCAGACCGAGGAGTGTCTCTCCATTCTCTCTTGTACTTACAGCCCTTCTATATTTACTTTGTTTTAGACTATTCTGGAGTTAGAGAACAATGTAGTATCCTTATCTTGTGATTCATGGGTTTTCGGGTTTTGGGAATATGTATTATTTTTTTGAGAGTTAATGTTGTGTATGCCGAGCGGTGCTTTTAAACGCTATTTTATTACTCTATTTCTATTTAAAATTATTTTCTTTCGCAAATTGGTTTGTTCTTCTGCATTATTAGGCTTACCTAATTGTAGGGACTAGGTGTCGTCACGATAGTTCACGGAGGGTGAACCGGGGTCGTGACAAATTGGTATCAGAGATATAGGTTCATAGTAGTCATGAATCACAAGACGTTTGTACTTATCTACAAGGGGCTATGTAACTGCTAGGAAAATTTCCACTTCATTTGATTTCCTTGTCGTGCGATATTTTGACATCACACTTCTAAAATTCTATCTTCTATTCTCTCACAGATGGTGAGGACATGCGCTACCTGAGATGATCAGGCACCCGCTCCCCCTACTGCAGTCGTCAGAGGCCGGGACTGGGGTAGAGGTCGAGGATGCGCAAATGGTGCAGCCAGAGAACCTGCGCGAGCTGCCACTGAAGTACCACCAGCAGATCCAGCCGGAGCCTAGGCACCTGATACGCCTACTGCCATTACTACTCCAGCACTTCAGGAGACTCTGGCACAGTTCATGAGCATCTACACCACTCTGGCTTAGGCAGGGTTGCTTCCCCTTGCTGCAGCTACATTCCAGGTCGGGGGAGGAGCGCAGACTCCCGCCGCCTGCACTCCTGAGCAGCAAGTGCATGTTGAGTAGGTCCTTGAGATTATTCCTGTACAACCTGCAGTCCGAGATCAGCTCGAGAATAGGGCAGCGGCTTCCGAGAATGAACAACTGAGGCTTGAGACGTTCAAGAAGTACAAGCCTCCTGTATTCAGTGGTCTAGCATCGGATGATGCTCTGGGATTTCTAGATAAGTGTTACCACATTCTCTGTACCATGGGTATATCAGGATCGAGCGGGGTTTCCTTCACTACTTTCCAGCTTCGAGAAGCCGCCTATGAGTGGTGGTGCACCTATGAGTTAGACCGTCTAAATGAGGCTGCTTCGCTGACTTGGACTCAATTTTCAGATCTGTTCCTAAAAGATTATGTTCCTCAGAGCCTCAGGGACGCATGGCGTGTAGAATTTGAGCATTTGTGCCAGGGTGCTATAATTGTCTCAGAGTATGCTGTCTGTTACACTATTTTGGCTAGTCATGCACCAACCTTGGTTTCTACTATTCGCGAGAGGGTTCAACGATTTATTGAGGGCCTTATTCCCAGCATCAGGTCTAGCATGGCTCGTGAGTTGGAGATGGATATTTCTTATAAGTAGGTGGTGAGCATTGCTAGGAGGATTGAGGGCATGCATGCTAGGGAGATATAGGAGTGGGAGGCCAAGAGGTCCCGAGAGTCGGGCCATTATTTTGGTGTCCGTGCCCCAGTTGCAGATCGTCATGGTAGGGGTTATATGAGTCGACCTGTTCATTTAGCTCTTCTAGCAGCCAGTGGTATTCCAGCTCCTCATAGGCCTCAGGAGCCTTATTATGCACCCCCGGTATCTAGTGCACCTCCTACGCGAGGTGCTTTCAGAGGTCAGTTTAGTAGACCTGGTCCGAGCTAGTCACAGCCACCACATCCTCCCAAAGCTTGTTTTGAGTGTGGTTACACACGCCATATGGTAAGGGATTGCCCTAGACTTGGGAGGGTTGTACCTCCACAGACTTCTCAACCACAGCATGCCCCGCAGAGTTCTCACGCTATGGTTACAGCTCTAGTTGCTACCCCACCTGCTCAGCCAGCTAGAGGTGGAAGTTGGGGAGGTAGAGGTCGCCCTAGAGGGGGAGGCTAGGCCAGATATTATGCCCTTCCTGCCCGTACTGAGGTTGTTGCCTCCGATTCTATCATCACAAGTATTATACTGGTTTGTCACAGAGATACATTGATTCTATTCGATCCAGGCTCCACTTACTCTTATGTGTCTTCTTATTTTGCTCCGCATTTGGGTGTACCTAGGGATTCCTTGAGTTGCCATGTTTATGTTTCTACTCCTGTAGGAAATTTTCTTGTTGTGGACCACATTTATCGGTCATGTTTGGTTGCTCTTAATGGTTTTGAGACCAAAGTTGATTTATTGTTGGTCAGCATGGTAGATTTTGATATTATCTTGGGCATGGACTGGTTGTCGCCCCATTATGCTATTCTTGATTATCACGCCAAAACCGTGACATTGGTTATGCTAGGCGTACCGCATGTTGAGTGGAGGGTACTTTAGATCACACTCCTAGTAGAGTTATTTCTTTTCTTAAAGCTCAGCGTATGGTTGAGAAGGGGTGTGACGCGTATTTAGCTTATGTGAGAGATGTCAGTATTGATACCCTTTCAGTTGATTCAGTCCTAATAGTACGGGATTCTCTCAATGTGTTTCCAGTTGATCTTCCGGGCATGCCGCCTAATAAAGATATTAATTTTGGCATTGATTTGTTACCGGGAACTCAACCCATTTCTATTCCTCTGTATCGTATGGCTCCTCCTGAATGGAAGGAGTTGAAGGAGCAGTTATAGAAATTTTTTGATAAGGGTTTTATTCGGCCCAGTGTATCACCAGCTTCAAGGCGCACAGGTGTTTTTTAAGATTGACTTGCGCTCAGGTTACCATCGGTTGAAGAATTGGGAGCCAGATATCCCGAAGACTACTTTCAGGACTCGGTATGGTCATTACGAGTTCTTTGTCATGTCATTTGGGTTGACCAATGCCCCAGCAGTCTTTATGCATTTGATGCACAATGTGTTCCGGTCGTATCTTGACTCGTTCGTCATTGTCTTTATTGATGATATTCTGGAGTATTCCCGGAGTCGGGAAGATCATGAGCAGCACCTAAGGACTATGCTTTCTGAGAGAGAAGAAGTTATATGCTAAGTTCTCGAAATGTGAGTTTTCGTTGGATTTCGTGGCATTCTTAGGCCATGTGGTATCGAGTGAGGGTATTCAGGTGGATCCGAAGAAAGTAGAGGTCGTGCAGAGTTGGCCCAGACCATCCTTAGCTACAGAGATCCACAGTTTTCTAGGCTTGGCGGGTTACTACTGCCGTTTTGTTGAGGGGTTTTCATCAATTGCAGTCCCTATGACCAGACTGACCCAAAAGGGTGCTCCGTTCCAGTGGACGGGAAGAGTGTGAGGCAAGCTTTCAGAAGCTCAAGACAGCTTTGACTACAACACCAATTTTGATACTTCCTACATGTTCGGGGTCCTATACAGTCTATTGTGATGCCTCGAGGATTGGCCTCGGAGCCGTGTTGATGCAGGATGGTAGGGTGATTGCCTACACGTCCAGACAGTTGAAGATACATGAGAAGAATTACCCTGTCCACGACCTTGAGTTAGATTCCATTTTTCACGCCTTGAAGATGTGGCGCCATTATTTATACGGTGTTCTTTGTGAGATCTATACTAATCATCGGAGCTTGTAGCACCTGTTCAAGCAAAAGTATCTTAATTTGCGCCAAAGGAGGTGGTTAGATTTGTTGAAGGACTATGATATCACTATTTTGTACCACCCGGGTAAGTCCAATATGGTGGCCGATGCTTTGAGTCGCCGGGCAGAGAGTTTGGGGAGTTTGGCTTATTTACCAGCATCGGGGAGGCCTATGGCGATGGATGTTCAGGCCTTACCCAGCCAGTTTGTAAGATTGGATCTTTCGGAGCCCAGTCGGGTTCTAGCTTGCGTGGTCTTTTGGTCTTCCTTATTTGATCATATCAGGGAGCGTTAGTATGATGACCCTCATTTGCTTATCCTCAAGGACAAGGTTCAGCATGGTGATGCCAGAGATGTGACTACTGGTGATGATGGGGTATTGAGGATGCAGGGTCTGATCTGTGTATCCAATGTTTATGGGCTTCGAGAGTTGATTCTGGAAGAGTCCCATAATCGGTATTCCATTCATCCGGGTGCCGCGAAGATGTATCAGAATTTGAGGCAACATTATTGGTGGAGGCGGATGAAGAAAGATATAGTTGGATTGGTAGCTCGGTGCCTCAACCGTCAGTAGGTGAAGTATGAGCACCAGAGACCGGGTGGGTTGCTTCAGCAGATAGAGATTCCGGAGTGGAAGTGGGAGCGGATCACCATGGAATTTGTAGTTGGGCTCCCACAGACTTTGAGAAAGTTCGATGTTATTTGGGTGATTGTGGATCAGTTGACCAAGTCCGCTCACTTCATTCCTGTGTGTACTACCTATTCTTTGGAGCGGTTGGCAGAGATTTATATTCGAGAGATTGTTCGTCTGCATAGTATTCCAGTTTCCATCATTTCAGATAGAGGTACTCAGTTCACATCACGGTTCTAGAGGGTCGTTCAGCATGAGTTGGGTACTCGGGTGGAGTTGAGTAGAGCATATCACCCTCAGACGGACGGATAGTCCGAGCACACTATTCAGATTCTTGAGGATATGCTCTGTGCGTGTGTGATTAAGTTTAGAGGGTCTTGGGATCAATTCTTTCCATTGGCGGAGTTTGCTTACAACAACAGCTATCGGTCCAGCATTCAGATGGCACCGTATGAGGCTTTATATGGTAGGCGGTGTAGATCCCCGATGGGTTGGTTTGAGCCGGGTGAGGCTAGATTGTTGGGCACATACTTGGTTCAGGATGCGTTGGAGAAGGTTAAGGTAATTCAGGATAGACTCCGTACAGCCCAGTCCAGAAAGAAGAGTTATACGGACCGGAAGGTTCGTGATATTTCCTATATGGTTGGAGAGCGAGTTCTGCTTCAGGTTTCGCCTATGAAGGGCGTTATGAGATTTGGGAAGAAAAGGAAGTTGAGTCCGAGGTTTATTGCCCCTTTTGAGATATTGAGGCGCGTTGGGGAGGTTGCTTATGAGCTTGCCTTACCTCCCAGCTTGGCAGGAGTTCACACGGTATTTCATGTTTCAATGCTCCGGAGATATCACGGTGATCCGTCACACGTGTTGGATTTCAGTTCAATCCAGGTTGACAAGGATCTATCCTAAGTTGAGGAGCCAGTGGCAATATTGGACAGGCAGGTTAGAAAGCAGAGGTCAAAGAATATTGCATCAGTAAAGGTTCAGTGGCGGGATCAGCCGGTTGAGGAGGTGACCTAGGAGACCGAGCTGGATATGCGCAGCCGTTACCCTCATCTTTTCACTACTTCAGGTATGTCTCTATACTCGTTCTAGGATGAACAAATGTTTAATTGTAGGAGGATGTGACGACCCAGCCGGTCGTCTTAAGAATTTACGCCCCGATTCCCTATTAACTGTTTTTCCCGTGTTTATTACTGCTATTTTGATTTGCCGGGATATTCGGACGTGAGTTTTGGGACACTTAGTCCCTAAATGAGAGGTTAAGTTTTGGAAATTTGACTGTAGTCGGAACAGTGTGAAGATGGCCTCCAAATGGAATTCTAATGGTTTTGTTAGCTTCGTTGGGTGATTTCGCATTTAGAAGCATATTCGGATTGTGTTTTGGAGGTCCGTAGCTAATTTAGGCTTGAAATGTCGAAAGTCAATTTTTTTCAAGTTTCTGGTTTGATAGTGAGATTTTGATCCGAGGGTCGGAATGGGATTCCGGAAGTTGGAGTAGCTCCATAGTGTTTCATGTGATGTGTGTAAAATTTCAGGTCATTCGGACGAGGTTTGATAGACTTTTTGATCGAAAGTGTATTTCTAGAGTTTTGGAGTTCTTAGGCTTGAATCTGTGGTTGATTCGTCATTTCGAAGTTGTTTTAGGTATTTAAAGGATTGGTATCAGTTTGGACAATGGTATTAGACTTGTTTGTGCTTTTGGTTGAGGTCCCGGGGGCCTCGAGATGATTTCTATTGGTTGACAGAAGAATTGAAAGTGGTTTGAAGCAGCTGAAGCTGCTGATATCTGTCATAACCCTTTAACCGCACCTGCGGTTGGGTCCCGCAGGTGCGGAGCCGTAGAAGTGACATTTCCATCGCAGAAGCAGAAATGGGGAGGATCAGTAGGAGCCGCAAGTGCGAGAAGGGTGACGCACCTGCGAGACCACAGCTGCGGAAGGTCTATCGCAGGAGAGGAAAAATGGAACTAATGAGAAATCGCAGATGCGACCTTGGCACCGCAGAAGCGGGATCGCAGGTGCGGTCCCAGGGCCGCAGATGCGATTTAACGGGCAGAACATATGAAAACTTGACTTCGCGAATTTGAGTTATTTTCACCTTTTTCAAACGGGAAGAAGATTGGGGAGCACTTTTGAAGAGGGATTTTCAGAGGAGTTCATTGGGGTAAGGTCTTTAGTCCCTAAACTCGTTATTGGAATGATTTTTATCCATTTAAGCATGAAAAATTAAGGAAAATCAGTGGTAAATTGGGGGTTAGGGCTTGACTAATTAGAGACCTTTGAGTGATGATTTGAAGGACCCTTTGAGGTCTGATTTTGGTACTTTTGGTATGACTGAACTCGTGAGAGTGTGAGGATTCTGGAAATGTAAATTTTACCCGATTTCGAGACGTGGGCCCGAGGGGCATTTTGGTCATTTCACTTAATTTCGCGTATTAGCTTAGAACGTAATTGTAAAATTAGTTACTTGAAGTGTTTTTTACATTATGCAATAAAATTGAATAGATTTTGGCCATTTGGAGTCGAGTACTCGTGGCAAGGATGTGGTTTCGAGTTGATTTTGAGCTGGTTCGAGGTAAGTGACTTGCCTAACCTTGTGTGGGGGACCTTCCCCTTAGGATTTGGTATTATTGATAATTGAAATGCCTTGGACGTGAGGTGACGAGTGCTTACTTGTGCTAATTGTTGAAAATCTGATTTTCTTTAAGTAATTTCAATTGTGTTCCTTTTTCCTGTGTCATTATACTTGCAATTTAAACATGTTGTTAGCTTAGAAAAAGCATATCTAATTGACTTAGCTGTTTATTTGCTTAAACTACCTTAATTTAATTATGTGAAGCATGTTAAATTAGAATTACTTGTTTTACTTGGCACGAAATTGAGTTAAATTGAGTATTCTTGTGTTGTTGCTATGTGTTTTACTTTGGGACTACGGGACGTCATCCTTGGAGATCCCTTGTACGTATTTATGTCTTAAACTGAGGTGCGGGATACCAAGAGATCCCTGGCATATATATTGAGGATACCAAGAGATCATCGGGATACCAAGAGATCCCTTGCATAGATTGAGGATACCAAGAGATCCCTTGTATACATTGAGGATACCAAGAGATCCTCAGGATACCAAGAGATCCCCGACTTATATATATTGAGTATACTGAGAGATCCTCGGTTATCATCCTTGTTATAAGTGGCATTTCCTAGCGATTGTCTTTATATCCGTTTCAGTTATTGTATTCCTTATTATCCTGTATTAAATTCTTACTGTAGATTCTCAATTGTACTGCTTATCTTATTCTCTCATCTCTATATGTATTTAATCTCGGTAGGGCCCTGACCTTCCTCGTCACTACCCGACTGAGGTTAGGCTTGGCACTTACTGAGTACTTCTGTGGTGTACTCATGCCCTTTCTACACATGTTTTTCATGTGCAGATCCAGGTACTTCGACTCAGACTTACCATCCTTGAGGCGAGGCGACCCTTCGGAGACTTCGAGGTATATCTGCCTCGTCCGCAGATCGAGGAGTGTCTCTCCATTCTCTCTTGTAGTTACAGCCCTTCTATATTTACTTTGTTTTAGACTATTCTGGATTTAGAGCACTTATGTAGTATCCTTAGCTTATGATCCATGGGTTTCCGGGTTTTGGTAATATGTATTAGTTTTTTTAGAGTTAATGTTGCGTATGTCGAGCGGCATTTTTAAACGTTGTTTTATTACTCTATTTCTGTTTAAAATTGTTTTCTTCCGCAAATTAGTTTGTTCTTCCACATTATTAGGCTTACCTAGTTGTAGGGACTAGGTGTCGTCATGATGGTTCACAGAGGCCGAACAAGGGTTGTGACAAATTCAAAACCAACTGTCGAGTCAACAAATCATTGAGTATACACTTCTGACAAGAACCATTACCTCATTTGAACCAAATAATGATCTTTTCTCTTTAATATACTTCATATGATCCGATTGCACTGATCTCTGACCCAAAAATCGCGTCTCACCCAGTACGAACTACTCGGGCAATAGCCACCCCAGACATGACCAAAAGCCTCATATGATGCTACAATGTGCCAATAGGCTAAGAACTCGAACGAGATAAAAAGGGAAACGAACTCTGGAAGGGACTACTCAATTCATGCACTAATATGGACTTTCCTTAGAAAATAAGTAACAAGGCACACGAAAATAGAATATAGAAACTGTACTCAACATCACACTGTTGCGGCGTGCAACCCGATCCAAATAACATACCCATGGCAACGTGCCACCCGATCCACGCATAGGATTCACATAAGGAGATATACATCGAGCTAAATTACTCATTACTACAAAATACCAAATATTGATCACAAGCACGCTAAGTGCATAATGCCATCCTTGGGGAGGCATATAGCGCCATATGCTACAAAACTCAAGCACAACTGAGGTGCGATATACTATCTAAATCTCAAGAGCCATCCTGCTCATATAATATCATCTCTACGTGGAACCTCAATGCATAAGACATTTACCAAGCCGTCTTATAGATCATACAGAACAATAATATTACATGAAATAGCCATCGATGAAATAGCATCCAAAGTCCAGATACCCCTCCATGAGGAGTGCTATGCTGAAATGAACACATCTGGCTTGATATAAAGCCCATGTTCATATTTAAATCCATCCACAGACCTCAAGCCGATCCTTATCGCACTGAACTAGGCTAACAACCTCTCATGGGTCCATAATAACCCCTTCTTCTCATAACTTACAAGAACATCCATCATAACCGGAACAAACCTCCAAAGTCCATAACCCAATAAATCGAGTGCCCTCCATGCATAAATTCTCAAATTTACGTTATCACCAAAATCTTCATACTTGGTTTAATTCTTCAATCAATCAAGTGACTACCTGCCACACTTATACAACCTTCCCATGGAACACGCTCCCACGACCTTCTGTAATGGATAATAGGTCTGCACATCCCTACCACCGTCCATACCATGCTATAAAGAAAATCAAGAATCCGCAAATCAATACACGAAGCCTCTTATACAAGACACTGATCTCAGGTGACGCTGAAGACAATACCAACTTACTTTAAACTTCCAAACTCCTTTCCTGCTCATCCGAGCTCGCGACATCCTTGCCAACACTGAACTGAAACCTTGATTCTCAATTTCAAATTCCATAACACTCATTGCACCCAACATGCTAATATGCGATAGCACAAGATCTTCATCATAACATCCTGAACCACTGATATGGTAAACACCTCCTCACTTGGAAACTTTTTACTTAACTCATTCTAAGAGGACCATAGCATCACGTGAGAAACTTCTCATAACCGAAGAACATTCAAATCCTCAAGTAGTGGTCTAAACCACTATAACCCTTCCAGGATCTGCCTACACATATAGGCCATAATACTTGAATACTTCCAAATTTAATCAATTATGGCGGCCGTCGAGCCTCGCACGCACCGCTATCACTATGCCAATTCAACCATGGCTAACCAATCTATCTTCTTCTAGTTCATCCTTAACTTGCCCTAGCGATAATAATAGCTCCATTCCTTACATCACCAACTTGGATCCGCACTCACCTTGAGTGACTCCATTCCACGAGACCACCCTGTCTCCAAACCTATGAATCGTTTCATACACCCCTTGCATGCACATTTGCATCTTCAACTGATACACCCATTCTGATAACTCCTTTACAAACCCAAAGTCTTTTTCTCTTTTTCCTCCCAATGCTACACTGCAAGTCAAAAATATCGTAGAACATTCTGAGCCTCTCATCATCATCTTCTACAGAAGCTCGATTCTTAGCCATACTTATAGGCTCAAAATCATTCGGCACCACACCTTAACTTTTAAATCCACTAGGACCGTTGCTGAGAGCCACCGACTCTGACTTGGTCCCGAATATAATCAACTCTATGAATCTTCTAGCACATGAATACCCTCTCAACGAAGCACCCAGCTGAATCACTTTCCTTGAAACCCGCATTTATACAAGACATAATCCTGAATCCTTCCCCAAGTCTGAACATGAGTCAATAAGGCCAACCATAGCACACCTTAACAATTCATTTGCTCAAATTACCTCTTATGTTCTCTTCCCTTAGCTGAAATAACCCATCAATATGCTAATGACCAGAAATCTCACGAATAGATGACCATGCAATCCAACCGCAGGCGGTGGGACTCTCCCACTTAGCTTGAAGCCACTATTACACATCTCTGAAACCTATCAAGATTCTTTATTTCTTATTGACATGACCTTGCAAAATTATACTGCCAGATTCCTCGAAATCCTTCAATTAGCATTTCATGAACACTCTGAGTCTCTATCAACATCCACATATTCCACCTCTTACCGGATAGCCAGTAAAATCCTTCGCGTAAGCTTCGCCAACCACGCGACCGCTAACCTGCTCATTGGGGATAACTCACCTGTGGAAATTACCTACCGAAATCTTCCAACATCACTACACGAGGTACATTCACCACAACATCCATAACCCATCATGAGCTCGTGCTCATTCACTAGCTGCACAAGTCCATTCCCTCCTCGTGGACCTCAATTGAATGTGCGATAATATCTTCCAATTCAAAGTTATGTTGTATTCTTCTTCATATCAAGCAGCTCCTTTCTGTTATATCAAATCTCCCGCCGCATAATAGCCAATACTTCAAATTAAATCAGTAGACCCAATCACCATCCACTAGAACTCCTAAATCACTCCAAACTTTCCTCAAGGATGTAATTATCCTGCAATTGAATCCATATACTACTCTGCCACTCTCCCACATTGGCCAAACCCTCTTCTTTAAGCAATTATTCGACTTTTTCTCCTTACACCTGGCTTCCTTGAAAATTTAACCATCGCATGACACTTCCCACCTATCCTTCTTCTTCCCTTGATGCGCAGTTGTTGCCTTGATTTGAACCCTATTTCTGCAGCATTTGAATCAACAGATCGCCATTGACTTTAAATCTCCCCGAAGAACATCTTTCTTGGGCCATCACCACTAGAATCACCAGTTTGATCCTGAACCACCGCACACCACGATCTCTAACAGTCGCTTCTCCAATACTATTTCAAAATATTCATCCCCAAAGGCGAATCGCAGAAGATCATAACACCGGTGACCTTAACATATTCCATCGAGGATGACGACACCGCGTCGCAGATAAAAATTTCCACCACACTTGAAAATACCAAATCTCGTTACTCTATCGATCCAAATCTAGACATTCATAGGCCAATTACTTTTCTCCGCCGGAAATGAAATACCGAATCTCGGAATCATGCACTAAGTAGACCTCCTTTCAAGTCATACACTGAATCCATGCATGGACAAACATCCCACCATCACATCAAATACCGTGTGATAACCATTCATGAGCATCATAGAAACCTGTGCATAGCATCAACACTCTCAAAAGTACAACTACAGAGCTGAAATGACAGAATACCCTTCCGCAAGGCGATGACAATAGCCCAAAAAACCACGCGGGGAGAAACATCTCGCACCACATCTGTAGTACCATTAAAATTCCTCAATTCCTAATTTATAATAAGCGCTTCGCGTTTCATAAGATCGAGTAGGAAGGAAACAAAGACATAAGCCTCAAAAGAATCAAATCGCACGATGGGGAATCAAGAAGGGAAGTGCTCCTAACAGCCCTGTAGCCTCTCGAAGATAAGTACAGACGTCTCCGTACCGATCTACAAGACTCTACTAAACTTGGTCATGACTCGTGTGACCTAAGGGAACCTAGTGCTCTGATACCATGTTGTCACGACCTAAAATCCAATAAGGGTCGTGACGGCGCCGCACACCGCTGTCAGGCAAGCCAATCATAAATACTTATTTATCTCTTGTTTTAATAATGTTGAAAACTATAATTTTTCCTTCAACTGTACAAGTAAAATATAACCATTTTGAATTAAATAAAAATGTTTGGAATTAATACAAATACCCCATATCCCAGAACCCGGTGTCACAAGTGCATGAGCATTTACAAGGGAATGACATAAAATACAGTAACTGTCCAGAATACAAAGTGGACAGAAATGAAATAATACAATACAATATTCTGGAGGAGACTCTGCTAGCTGAGGGGCATCTCGATAAATGTAGCTCACTTAAGTCTCCGTATCAACCATGTCGTTATGCCACTAAGCCACACATGGACCTATGCAACAACAATGCACAGCAAGTGTAGTATGAGTACGAAAACAACGTGTACCCAGTGAGTATCCCGTCTAATCTCGAAGAAGTAGAGACGAGAGGTCGACTTCGACACTTACTAATGGTCTAGTAATAATATATTAATAATGCAAATAGTCATCGATTTATGAGAAACGGCAGTAAGCTCAAGTAAGTCAAGAAACAAGTAAATATTCCTCTTTGCATTTAGAAGTCTCCAAATTCATAATCCATCATTTTTCAATCTATCTCAAACTGGGGAGGCAATATCAATTTGTAAATCTCAAGCAAGCATTACAAGCATGCGTAAATCATGTCGAGGTCGTACGGCCCGATCCAACAAATATTTAAACTGTGCACTGCCAGAAGGTCAAATGGCGCGAACCATAGATGCATCTATTACCCCAATCGTGAATCATACATGCGATGCGGTCAAATATAAATAAACAAGCACCCCGCTTGCGAATCATACATGTGATGCAGGTACACATAGAAGCACACATTCAAACAGTCAATCAAGACTTGATCAGGGAAAAATAATTACCCAAAGAAATAGTAATTCTCTTTAACGGTCAAGAAAATGATGTTTAATTCCTTTAGAAATTCATTTACCAATTCGATATGATTTAAGCATGTTTAAATCGACAACAAGATTCCAAATATTACAAGTAGAGCATGCTTTTGGGTCCTAGACTACCCGGACTTATTAATAATAGTAGCTACGCATGGACTCTCTTCACCTGGTGCGTACGTAGCCCCCACAAATAGGAGCGCATGTCCAATTAATTCATCTATGGGGACAATTCCCTCTTACAAGGTTAGAAAGGAGACTCATCTCGCTCCGAAGTCTATATTCCAATTCAAGAACGCGCTCAAACCTCCAATTCGGAGCCGAATGATCCAAAACTATTCAAATGGGGTAAGAACTAGTCAATACATGCTCAAAAGTTCATAATTTAATTATTAAACCAATTTCCCAACCCTAAATGCAAAGATTCCTAAATTCACCTCCAGGCCCACGTGCCCGGATAACAGAAATTCTTGAAGAAAGTTGTTACCCATAACCTAAGGATCAAGAATATATGATTTCTACTAAATTCTATAACAAATTTCGTAGTTAAATCTTGTTTTTATCAAAACCCTAGGTTTTTCATCTAAACCCTTGATTTTTCCTAATTTTCACATATTAATCTACCCATAATCTATGTATTTAACTCCTGTTTGTGTAGAAATTACTTACCTCAAAGTGTTAGGTGAGAGCCCTCTTCCAAAAGCTCCAAAATCGCCCAAGATATGAAAGAAAATAAGCTAAAAGGACTAAGTCTCGAAATTAATACTGTGCACAGGCCTCAGATGACGCATTTGCGACACCTGATTCACAAATGTGACGGTCGCAATTGCGACAAAATGATTACAAATGCAAACATGGGCCTCCCCTGCCAAGGTCGCAAATACGACCAATGAGTTGCAAATGTGGACTCTGCTGAGGTCGCAAATGCGACCAAAATATTGCAATTGTGAACTCTGCCTCAGACCAGGCTCCATCGTAAATGCGAGCCTCACTCGCAAATGCGAGTTCACAAATGCAAACTATTTCTCGCATTTGCGAGACCTGCATTTGCTGCCAAGAACACCAGAAATTCTGGTGTGTTTCCAACTCCTCCTGCACGTCCGAAACTCACCCGAGGCCCTCGGGACCTTAAACAATTATACCAACATGTCCCAAAACATGATACAAACTCGCACGAGGCCTCAAATCACTTCAAACAATGTCAAATCATGAATCGCACTCCAATTCAAGCTTAATGAACTTTAAAATTTCAAACTTCTACTTTCGTTGTTTAAACCTATCAAATCACGTCCGACTGACCCCAAATTTCTCTCACAAGTCATATTTACCATTACGGAACTACTCTAACTTTCGGAATCGAAATCAGACCCCAATATCAAAAATTCTACTTCCGGTCAAACTTCTCAAAAACCTTCAAATTTCTATCTTTAGCCATATGACTCCAAAATGACCCACGGACCTCAAAATTCACTTCCGATCGCGCTCCCAACACCAGAATCACCATACAGAGCTATTCCCAGACTCGAAATCCCAAACGGACATCGATAATACTAAAATGCACTTCAACCCAAACTTATAAAATTCTTCCAAAAATGCTAACTTCCACAATAGGTGCTAAAATGTTCCTGGGTCTTCACACACCTGATCCGGACATATGCCCAAGTCCGAAATTATGATACGAACCTATTGGAACCTTTTAATCCCGATTTCGAGGTAGTTTACTCAAAAATCCAATCTTAGTTAATTCTTTCAACTTAAAGCTTCCGAAATGAGAATTTTCTTTCCAAATAAACTCTGAACTTCCCGAAATTCAATTCCAACCACGCATACAAGTCGTAATACTTGAATTGAAGCTGCTCATGGCCTCATACCACGAAACAACATGCTAGAGCTCAAAAAGACCGGTCGAGTCGTTACATGCCCGGTGCTGGAAGGTCGGAAGGAGAAGTGTTATTACCTTTGAATGGAAACCTTCGAGCTCAGTGGTGTTGCGCCCCTTCCTTATTCTAATAAGAGAGAGCGAAAGATGCTAGGCACACTCTTATTTAAACCTTTCCAATCTTTCTTAGCTCCCAACCTAATGGAAATTCTAGTTCTTATTCACTGGAAATGCTTCTTTTACATCCGCGAATAATGGAAATGCTGAAGTTTGACCTTGCCTACTCCACCTTATTTGTTGGACTTCTGGATTGAGTAGAAAAAGGATATATAAAATTCTTTCTCTTCCTCTGTGCATCTTTGTGATGGGTAAATCTCCATAAAAAAGGGACAACTTTCGTCGCCTGGAGATCGCTTTTAATTTTTAAGTGTAATGTTCATTATCATAATAAGTAGTCGATTAGGAGAACAACCATTTCACTATAGAGTATATTCTTCCTCATCTTTCAACATTCATATTTTATGTCCTGGGACATAGAATATTTCTCCCAAAAACTGCCCTAAACCAGTTTTTGAAAACTTGAAAAAAAAATCAATTTTTTCAAAATCTGTTCATATTCTATGAACAACCATTATTTTAAAAATATTTATGAAAAAATAGCTAAAATCTATGGCCAAACAGTGCTAAAAGTGTGGCCAAATAAGCTATATGTCTATACCACATCTGCAAAATTTTGCCTTCGCTACTTATGTTTGGACATGCCCAAAGAGTCCCGTCTCAACCAAATCCTTAACTATCAAAACCGCAAGATTTCGCCAAGTCCCAAACAACCACAAAAATATAAAATGTTTATTCCTACACGTGACAAAAAATATAAAATTGAAAATCACATGTCCAAATCTAAACCTAATTTTCTCTATATAATTCATTTCTCCATCACCATCCGTCGGCAAACTTCTCCAGCGTCGGCATCTATGTTGATTAGCAGACTAGGTAAGCTCACCCCCCCCCCCCTCTTTCTCTATCTCTCTCTCTCTCTCCACCTTTCTCTTTTTCTTCCCCCTTTTTCAATTCTCCCCCTTCTTAACCCTAGTAGTAGCTAGTCTGGTGACCTTCGGACCCGGACCATAACCAATCCCCTCCTCTGTGCTATTTTTGTTTTCTTCTTTATATTTTTCCCCTGCTCATTCTTTCTTCTTCTTTATACAATCCATTGTTTCTTGGCCGTCATTGTTCTCCAGCAACACCTAGTCTGATGACTTTCAATCGGCCCACTACCAGATTTGTGTGTCATCAGTGGTGACGATGACAGCCCTGCCCTCTTATATTTTTCTTGGTCCCGTGGTGCGCTATGTCTTTTTCAATTAGCATTTATTTTGTGGCTATTTGGTGACGGGAGGGAGGTGCACGTTTAAAAGATGTAGAGCATGCCAGTTGGTAGTAACAAGGGGTAAACATCTAGTTCCACAGCATTGGGAGTACAAGTCGAAAGTCCAGGTTCTATTCGTAGGAATTGGTACCTACCGCATCCTATTTCTTTTTCTCCTCTTCTAGTTAATTTGTTTCTGTAGTAGTTCATACTAGTCTAGTCATTTTAATAGCGGGTCTGTCGTTACATTTGTTCCTGTCGAGTTTGGACCTTTGCTTGTCTGTCTTTGCATTTTTTGTCTAGACTACTGTAGGTATAGCGGATGTGGTTTGTAAGGGTAGAGTAGGTTCATTTCCTTGGGGAGGGCAGGTTAAGAAGCCGGGGTAGGGCAAGGGTCAAGGGGGTGGGACAGGGCCCAGAAGGGGGTAGGGGATCAGGGGAGCCTGTAGGTTGAGAATTGGATCATGGAGTATAAGGACGTTGACAGGTAAGTTTATAGAGCTGGCGAAGATTCTCTAGAAGAGAAAGGCCAATATAGCTTTTATTTAGGAGACCATGTGGGTAGGATCAAAGGCGAGGAATAAGGACGGGTATAAATTGTAGCACTCCCGAAGTGGCAGGAATGGAGTGGGTATTTTAGTGGATAGGGAGCTCAGAGAGTCAATGGTATAAGTTAGGCAGGTGAATGACAGATTGATAGAAATTAAGTTAGTAGTTATAGAGAGCACTCTGAATATCATTAGCGCTGCTCGCAGCAAGCGAGCTTGGATGAGGAGGTTAGGCGCTTCTGGTAAGGGTTGGATTATGTGGTGTCAGGTACTCTACCTATGGAGAAGTTATTTATAGGAGGGGATTTCAATGGTCATATTGGGTCATCTGTTGGGGACTATGGCAAGGTGCACGGTAGCATCAGCTCTAGGATAGAAATGGATGAGATACTTCACTGTTGGATTTCGCTACTGCTTTTGAGTTGGTGATCGTGAACTCTAATTTTTCAAAGAAGGAAGAGCATTTAATTACTTTCTGGAGTATGGTGGGTAGGACTCAGATTGATTATCTCCTCCTCAGAAGGTATGATAGGGGGTTGTGCGAGGATTGTAAGGTGATCCCGAGTGAGAATCTTGCAACTCAAAATAGGCTCCTATTGATAGATGTCAGTATCATGATAAAGAGGAAGAAGAGGTTTGTACAGGGTCAACCGAGGATCAGGTGGGGAGTTTTGACTAAGGATAATGTGCAGGAGTTGGAGGGGCAGTTGCCGGCTATGGGAGCCTAGAAGGGTGGTGGGGATTCTAGCGCTATGTGGATAATAACGACTGACTATATAAGGTAGGCGGTGAGAGAGGTGTTAGGGGTCTCAAAGGTTTACTCTAGCGGCCACCGAGGAAACTAGTGGTAGAATGAAGTTGTCCAAGGTAAAGTGGAAGCAAAGAAATAAGCATACCTTAAGTTAGTTGAGAGCATCGGCGAGAAGAAGAGGAGAGCAAACAGAGTAAGATATAAGGAAGCTAGGAAAGAGGCAAAATTAGCACTCATGGAGGCTAAGACTACTGCGCCTGGTCGGTTGTTAAGGAACTGGGGGAAAGGTAGGGATAAGAAGTTATTTTGGCTGGCCAAAGTGAGAAATAGAGGAAGGCTCGTGACCTGGATCAAGTGTGTTTCATCAAAGATGAGTAAGGTAGAGTATTGATGGAAGAGACCTATATTAAGAAAAGATGACAGACGTACTTTCATAAACTTCTAAATGAATAGGGGGACGGTAACATCATGCTAATGGAGTTGGGGCACTCCTAGAGTCAACGAGACTTTAGGTACTATAGGCGTATTAAGATTGAGGAGGACGTGGGAGCTATGTGTAAGATGAGTCGGGACAAAGCGATCGAACTAGACTAGATTCTAGTTGCATTTTGGAGGTATGTGGGTAGAGCGGGCTTGGAGTGGCTGACTGGGCTGTTTAATGTAATTTTCAGGACGAATAGGATGCAAGATGAGTGGAGATGGAGTATGATGATTCGCTTTACAAGAACAAAGATTATATCCAGAATTGTAACAACTATAGGGGCATCAAGTTACTAAGTCATAAAATGAAAGTATAGGAGAGGGTGGTGGAAGGAATGGTAAGGAGGGCAGTGTCTATATCAGAAAACCAGTTCGGGTTCATGCTAGACCGTTCTACTACATAAGGTATCCACCTTTTCAGGAGGTTAGTGGAACAATACAAGGATAGGAAGAGGGATTTGCATATGGTGTTTGTTGACCTAAAGAAGGCGTATGACAAGGTCCCTAGGGATGTGCTTTTGAGATGCCTGGAGGTGAAAGGTGTGCCAGTAGCTTATATTAGATCGATAAAGGATATGTATGATGGAGATAAGACTCGATTTAGAACTGTGGGAGGTGGCTCTGAGCTTTTTCCAGTGGTTATGGAGTTACACCAAGGATTTGCGCTCAGCCCGTTCTTATTTGCCCTGGCGATGGACACCCTAACAGACCATATTCAGGGGAGGTGCCCTAGTATATGTTGTTCACTTATGATATAGTTCTGATTGATGAGATGCGATGCAGCGTTAATGAGAGACTGGAGGTATGGAGGTAGGCAGTCCAAAAGTTTTAAGTTGAGTAGGACTAAGATGGAATATTTGGAATGTAAGTTCAGCGGCGTGACGGGGAAAGCGGATATGGAAGTGAGGCTTGACTCATAAGTCATCCCCACGAGAGAAAGTTTCAAGTAGCTAGGTTCAATTATCCAGAGAGATTGGGAGATCGAAGAGGATGTCATGCACCGTATTGAGGTGTGGTGGATAAAATTGAGGTTAGCATCTGGAGTCCTGTATGATAAGATTATGCCACCGAAACTTAAAGATAATTTCTATAAAGCGGTGGTTAGACTAGCCATGTTGTATGGGGCTGAGTGTTTGCCAATCAAGAATTCACATATCCAGAAGATGAAAGTATTTGAAATGAGGATGTTGAGATAGATGTGCGGGCAAACTAGACTGGATAAGATTAGGAATGAAGATATTCGCGAGAGGGTAGGCGTTGCTCCCATGGACGACAAGATAGGGAAGTGAGGCTTAGATGGTTCGGGCACGTGCGGAGGAGAAGACTAGATACTCCGATTAGGAGGTGTGAGCAGTTGTCTTTGGCAGGTACGAGAAGAGGTAGAGGACGACCTAAAAAATATTGGGGCGAGGTGATCGGACAGGACATGGTGCGACTTCAAATTTCCGAGGACGTGGCTCTTAATAAGAAGGTATGGAGGTCGAGCTTTATGTTTGTAGGCTAGGGGTAGTCGAGTATTTTTCCTCTTTCTCCTGGCTAATTTGATAGAGCTTTGTCTAGGACTGCTAGCGATTTATGTTGTGTTCCAACTATTTTTTTCCGTTTTGCATAGTATTGTATTGTTGCCCTTCCACTTATTTGTTGTCTCTTACAATGCTGATATTATTTTTTGGGTTTTGTGTGTTGTTAAGGATCTATTATTTTGTTCTCTTCTGACATTATTGTCTCTTCTGTTGAGCTGAGAATCTCCCAGAAATATCTTCTCTACTCCTCCGGGGTAGAGATAAGGTCTGCGTACACTCTATCCTCTCTAGATCCCACTAGTGGGATTCTACTGGATTGTTGTTGTTGCATCCACTAGTACTTGCCAAGTAAATATCCATTATTTTTTCATTAGTGGCTTTTTCATTTTGATTAGTGAGTGGGAAGTGACTGAGCCCTTAAAATTTTGTCAAAAAACAAGGGTCAAAAATATCCTTCTACTATACATAAAGGATCATATATGCCCTCCGTTATACTTTTAGTCTATTATCACCCCTGACATTACAAATTTGGTTCAAAAATACCTTTCCTCCGTTAAGTCTTCCACTATAGCCAACACTATCCAGCATGGCCTAATATTGAACGCCACATCATATGTCATCTCATTGCCTAGTTCAATTTAACCCCAACCCTCCACTTTTCCCACCACCATTTCCCGTCCACCCAACTACAACCGCCCCTGTCAGTTTTTCCTGAGGTTACTCCTCTTTTCATGGTAATTTCCTTCTTTCTTTTAATCTTCTTATAAGCTAATAGTTTGTATCTTTTATTTGTAATTCTAGTATATGGTTATTGAAAAATTGGCAGTTTGCTACGACATTCTTTCACTCTCTAGTATTTTCTCAGAAAAATAATTGAAATTTTGCTCGATTTAACACTAGTTTTGCACAAATATTGATCCAAGTTTTAGCCTTTTTGGTCGTTGAATTAAAAAAGCTATAATTCAGCAGCCAAACAAAGAGAATGACTGCTGGGTGGTTTAATTTACTGGAACTTCTCTTCTTGTATTTGCAAAAATTAAAGTGAAAACACTTAGTGTATCTAAGATTTGGTACATGTGTGACCATGTTCTTCTCTAAAAGATCATAGATAATGTCCAGGAGCTCTTTCGTTCTCCACTTGCGGCACCATGGATGATGTTCAAAGCTCTTTTTTCCCCTACATAATATGAGTATTAATTGGCTAGGGGCTAAATCTCTTATTTGTTTTGTATTTGAGATGTAATGGGAGTTTATTAGAACTTTTAATATTATAGACTGAGATGAATTCTAGAAAAGTGAAGAATTCTGGGGGGGTAAGGTCCTTGTTGTGAACCCACACGTTGAATTCCTATTATGGTTATGCTTTGTTGGGTGAAATGTAGTTGGGTTAGGATTGCTAGGTAACTGTTGTGGAAGAAGAGTTGCTAATGCAATCCTTGCCTTTAAATTTTGTGGCGGACATGTGGCATTTGGATGCCTATTGAAATTATTGGAGGATATGGTATTGGATGGGATTCAGACCCGATTGAGGTGAAGGGGATGGTGGTGGAAGAAGTGAGAGAAGGGGATTAAAATGGAATTGGGACGGTAAGATGGCATGTTATGTGGCGTCCACAACATTATAATATTAGGTGATCATAGGATGGTGTTGGCCATAGTGAAGGTCCTTAACTGGGGAAGGATATTTTTTGCACCAATTTTGCAATATCAAGGATGAAGATGAACCGAAAGTACAATGAAGAATTTATATAAATGTTTTTGCATAGTAGAATGGTATTGACCCTTCTCCGTAAATAATATCATAGCATGATGATAATCATTGTACCACGTTAATTTCCATTGAATATATAAAAAGATCCCCATGTCTTTTTTTTTCTAAACGCAAAAATGAAAATTATATTAATAAACAAAAGGTTACATAGACATAACATAGTCCCTGAGGACATTACTGTTGCCTAGAGTGACTAGACAATTACAAACTATAGTAGGAAGAAACTTAGTACTATTACAATTCCATGCTTGTTCTTGTTTACTTCTGGCTCAACAAAAAAGAGTGACGAGCATGGTAAAAATACTTAGTAGGAGAGAAGTTTTTAACAACTTTCTTGGCTAATAGGTGTGCTACTTTATTTTCTTCTCTGAAGTTATGTCTCAGAGTTGGGAGCTTCAGCTAGTGCATGAACAACCTACATTCAAGAATAATGTTAGAAAGATAATGATTGTCTTCATATATGAGCTTTGATGATTTTCATAGAGTCTATTTCAATTTCCATTTTGAGGAAATTCATCTCTGTTGCAATCTCCAAACCTTCCTGTAAAGCCACTAATGCAGCATGCGTGGATGATGTTGCATGGCCTGATTTATGAAAACCAACAATCTGGTCTCCATTTCTATTTCTGAATACTCCAACTAGACCAGCTACCATAGTGTTTTATGAATAAGCACCATCTATGTTTAATTTAACTATACCAGTTGGTGGTTTATCCCACTTAACCTCAATCTTGATCTTATGAATTTTAAAAAGGTTTCTTTCGTAAAGAAATTAAATTTCCAGGCTTGGTGAATAACTTTTTGGGCCTCAAGGTCAAGATCAAGGTTGTCGAAATTGTTGTTATTACTATTTTTCCTAATGTTCCAGATGGAGAAAGGAAATATGGTTTCCCATTGAATGGTTAGTATTCTAAAGAAAAATCTCTTTTAGGCTCATAAGCCAGTGAGTGTTATTATCAATAGTTTGAGTCAGAATGCCCATATTGTTCCAAAAGCGCTTAGTAGTTGGGCAGTGTAGAAAGATATGCTGGATATCTTCCACATTCTCCTTACAGATCGTGCAGGTTGCATCAATATTAATGCAAATATGTGCTAATAAGGCTCGACAAGAAATATGATTATGCATGCATTGCCAAAGGAAGTATTTGATTTTGTTAGGGCAGCGGAGGTCCCAAATACACCTAAATGAGATATTTGATGTGTTATACGAATTAAAAGCTTGTAGCAAGATTTTGTAGAAAATAAACCATTTGAATTTGGGTTCCAACTGATAATATCTTTATTAAGAGCTTTACTAGGTAAAAGTATTGAAGCAATCTTATTTATAACAATGGAGGGCATTTGAAAAGAAATATTAGAGATATTCTACTCGTCTTTCTTAATAAGGTTTTTAATGGAAAGATTTTGATTATCCTTACTAAGAGGGCCATATATGGAATTTCTAAGGGTATTTAAGTTGTAAATTCATTTTGAGGACCAAATATTAATTTTGGAGTTTGTACAAGGGTGCCATAATATACTTTCGTTGCACACTTTCTAGCCTTTAAGAATAGCCTTCCAAATGAAAGAGGTGTTAATAGTAGACTTTTTCCGGGTATACTTTATAGAAATGAGTTGTGCCCAAGGTGTAGTAGGGTTTTGCAAGAGTCTCCAGGTGAGCCTCATTAGGAAGACCATATTTTTGGATGTGGCTGAGCGTATACCAAGACCACCCTCATCTAAAAACGATTTCCATGTCATTAAGAAACATTCTAATTTTTTCAATTTCCAAAATAAAGCTATGAACAAGAAAAATGTACTCCTATTGTCATTTACACTCAATAGATTATTCACACAGAGGCTCGGGACTTCATGTCCCTGGGGCAGAAACTCACGGGTTTACCGCGATCTTTGGATAGTGAAATGGTTCAAGCCGATGAATATAAGAAGAGCGAGCATACTACAGATTCTAAGGGAAAGGATTGTGAGGAAAATGTTGGAGATGAATCAGATGATATTAATGAGAATAATGGGAAATTGTCACATTAGAATAATTGGGCTCCATACTTTTTAATCTTATAGCCTATATTTCAATTTACAACCAACTAGCCTAAATATAATAGGCTAAGATTCAACATTCAACTCCAATAGGTTTTCAAAATTACTATTTAATTTTTAAAAAAGATTCCTCAAGCTTTTAAATTAATTTTCAAATCGGTAACTGTGACTCAAATATTAATTCAACAAACTAAATTCATTTGGGTGGTGAAAATTAGATTTTTAACAAGCTTAAATATGTGGGTTTAAATTTGAATTTGATTTTGTGAGAAATTTGGAGTGGGTGTTATTTAGACTTGTTAGAAATAGCATAAGGAGGTTGTATATAAACTTTGAAGTCATTTAATGGAGATTTGGACTGGTTTTGAACAAGAATTGCAACTGAAAATCGTAAAAGAAGTTCGTCTACAGACGCTTGTATAAAGATGTATAAAAGTGTATAAGATGTGTTTCTACACTCATATACACTATTATACAAGATTATACAAGATTATACAAAGAAAAACTGACTTCGTCTTCTTCCTTGCGTCTTTTCTGATATTTAACTCAAATCTTGCTCAAATTTACTCCAAATCACTTCAAATTTAAATTTTGAACTCCTTTTGATATTTTCAATCAATTGGGACAATACCCAATCCAAACAACTAACAAATTTAAAAAAAAAAACATTTTCAAAAGCAAAGCTTTGAATGGTCTTCAATGGTGGACTTCTACTCTTTAATTTTCTTACTTTGCAAGCAGGTGACACAAGAGGAGAAGCAGAAAATATACGGCCCCTTGAAGCATATGTAGAAGATGTGAGAAGAAGAGAGAGTGAAAGCAATGATTGTGAGAACAAAGAATTAACTCCATAGCTTTTACAAGGAATGGTTATAAGAACACAGATTTTGAATTTGCAAGTGATTCGAAATATGTACAATGTGGGCTAGGTAGGGTAAAACTTAAAAACATAGGTCATTTTTTGTTATGATGTGAAGTCCTGTGTATTTTCTTGTAATTCTTTCGAGAATAATCAGTTATCTTCCAAATTGAAAGGGATGAGAAATCATTGTCAATTTCTCTCATTAATGAACTCTCTAGTACTTAATTGGCTATTTTTCCTATGTTCACGCCAAATTCAACCAATTTGATTATTTAAACTTTAGCCACTAGGTGAATATTTTCCCTCACTTTTCACATGGGCAACACTTATAGCATTTGACCTTGAAATTTTGGGGAAAAATAAAAAATGGCTAGATTTACAATAATTGAAAAATAGTCACGGTTTCAAAAGATATCAAAATTTAGTCACTTTTTCATGTAAAGATAAATTCTGAACAAAACACTCTTAAAAATCCGAAAAAATTCCAGCATAATAAGCTGAACGATTCCAGCATAATTTGCTGGAATTTCATAATATGCTAGAGTTCCAACATAATATGAAGTTTATACGCAAGATCTCCATAATCATGTCATCATATTTTGGTGGAACATTTCGTGTTTCAGCAAAATCATGGTTATTTTCATTGACTTTGCAAACGCTGGCTATTTTCAGTCCAAAAACTAGCTAGTCTGTGTTATTTTCACTGAAATTCTTCCATGACGTAAGCGAAGGTCAAAAGTGAAAGACCACACCACAAAGTGTCATATTCCTACAATATTTTGGGGAAGTGCACGGTTCGCCACTAATAACACATGTATTTACTTTTAAGCCTCTGTTTAAAATATCTTTAGTCTTTAGCTACTTCTTTAATAAACTTTAACTGCCCGAACGAAAATACCCTTCTGCTCATGTCCTTAACTTATGAACTTAACTTCAGGACTACATGTCCTTAACTTTTGAACTTGGAACTTTAAGTTCGGGACTTCAGGACTTAACTTCAGGACTACATGTCATTAACTTTTGACCTTGTAACTGAAAGTTCAGGACCAAGTGTCCTTAACTTTTGAAGTTGTTAGTCTAACTTCAGGACCTATTGTCCTTAACTTTTGGGCTTCTTAGCCTAAGTTCAGGACCTATTGTCCTTAACTTTTGAGCTTGTTAGTCTAAGTTCAAGACTTCATGACCTATTGTCCTTTACTGTTGAACTTGTAACTGTAAGTTCAGGACCTATTGTCCTTAACTTTTGGGCTTCTTAGCCAAAGTTCAAGACCTATTGTCCTTAACTTTTGAGCTTGTTATTCGAAGTTTAGGACTTCAGGACCTACCGTCCTTAACTTTTGAAATTAACTTCAAGACTTCAGGACTACATGTCCTTAACTTTTGAACTTGGAACTCTAAGTTCAAGATGCCACTTCTCCCCCTTCGCCATCAAACTTGTATGCGTACTCTTCTCCAGTGAAATTGAAGTTGTAAGTTTCCTGTAAGATTCCTTCTCTCTCGTGGAAAGGAAATTGAACAAATTCCTAATACTTGTTTCAGTGTTTTGGTTTTTGGAAATAGAGAATAACTTTTGTTTTGAGAAACTAATTCTGTGTTTACAACGGAGAAGACAAAACTAGTATGCAGATTATATGTTTGAGTGAATGCTTAACTGAATCTGTAGTAAAATTGGTGTTTGAGAGAAGAGAAATTAGGAGCGAGGGTTACTGAGAGAAAAAAAATGCACAGAAGAGATTGAGAGAGAAGCACACATAGCCAGCCACTTCTGTACAGAGAGAAGCGGCGGTTTGGGAAGAAAAGAAATGGAAAAAAGGATAAAAATGTCTTTTCAAAATAATTTTAATAGAGTAGTGGCTATTTTCGCTCAGCATTAGAATTGGTGGATAAAAAATAAACACCACCTTATTTAGTGGCTACCACATGCAATATTTACCAAATTTTTGCATTTTAATTCCTGGCCCAATTACCTTTTCAGCAGTAGCCCAACAGAATAGTCAGAAATGGGCCTGTCACAACATAAACCCTTCCTGAAGTTGATTTGGCAGGTTAGACATCCCAAGAAAGTCTTTACCGAAAGCTTAAACCATATCCCAAGGCTTTGTTTTAGAAGCCAATGATGCAAATTAAAGACTGGCTAGATGTAAAATGCAGGAATATTCCTATATAAAGCCCATATATGATTCGACTTGTAATCTTTGCATGTTTGATTTTTCAATAATAATAATACTAGGCGTTGCTTATCAAGAATCTATGGAACTGAGAGTTCAATTCAGTGGCAGTATCTAGCTAACATGTTTTAAAGGTGAAAACAAATTGTGGCAAACAAGTGCAATTGACGCTAAAATTCTTGAAACCTAAATCCGGAGTACTCGTGCGATCTAGTCTCTAGCATAAGATGTTTTTGTGTAAAAATAGGACGGGCTAGCAAGTTTTCGGACTGATCATTCAAAAATAGTCAGTGTTTGCAAAGTCATTGAAAAATAGTCACTATTTTGCTGCAACATGGACTGTTCCAGCATAATATACTGGAGATCGGTACACCTATGTATGAACTTCCAGCATATTATGCTAGAACTCCAACACGCAGAAAGTTCCAGCATAATATACTGAAGAATGGAGCACATGTGTATGAACTTCCAGCATATTATGCTGGACAGGTATATTATACTGGAACTCCAGTATATTATGCTGGAGTTCCAGTATACTTATGTTGGAACTCTAGTATATTATGCTGGAGTATTTTTCGGATTTTGAACAGTGTTTTCGTTCAGATTTATCTTTACATGAAAAATGGCGAAATTTCAATTACTTTTGAAAATGTGGCTATTTTTGGATGACCACTTGTAAATCTGGTTATTTTTTAATTTCTCCCTGTTTTTGTAGAAAGTTCCGTCTGTCATGGGCCAACTTCTCCAAAGGGTGGAGCTAGGATAATTAAATTGAAGAATTAACTCAAATAACCGCGCGTGCCTAATCTCTTAAACTAAAAGTATCTGGCGGATATATAATTTATGAATAATATATGTATAAATGTAAATAATCAATTATAATTTATGTAAAGTAAACATTGAATATGGGCGGCTATTTGTGCTATGGGTTATGGATTATAGAGAAGGCAACTTATTGAGTCATGGATAGATTATTTTTACATATTAAGTAAACTTTTAATACAAATACAAAATTTGGACTAAGATTAATGAGTTCTACCAAAACCCCGGAATAAAATTGTACACTTCTCCATCGCAGCATAGCACACAAATAGCCTGCGTAACGGGGTAGATATAGTATTCTAGTGACGGATTCAATTGAACTCATAACTTTTGGTTTGTGTCAAAATTCATTAAAATTGTAATAATAATAGATATGAACTCATAACTTTAAAAATATAATAAATTTAATGCTAAAATTTAAAAATTGAACCCATAAAATTTAAATTTTGAATATGTCTCGTAATTCTCCTGATCACATTAACTTAAGCGTTGGCCTACTAAAAAACAATACTTTCAATAATAACACGAAAAGACCCATTGAAGTTATGAATCCGAAACCTAAATGTGGTTCTTTTGGACTCAAAATACTTTTTTAAATGTAAAAAAAAGTTATATTTCTATGTAAAACGCAGTTATGAACCGCATTTTACTTTAACGGTCGTTTGGACCGTTATGGTAAAACGCGGTTCATAATCACGTTTTACATAAGACGCTCTAACATACCGCGTTTTATATAAAACTGATAAGATTGCTATATAAAACGCGGTCCATTACCGTGCTTTATATAAAATGCAGTAATGAATCGCGTTTTACATATTTTGTGGGCCCACCAATAATTCTTTTGCGCTTAACTAACACAGCAATAATTCAAATATGTAAAACGCCCTTTTAAATCGCGTTTTACTTCCAAAAATTTGACCCCCCCCCCCTGGACTGGGCATTGCCTTATATAAAGGCGTTTAAGGATTTTGAGAATTATCATTCAGAAATACTCTAACTTCGTGATAAATTTTTCTTGTTGTTAAATTCTCAAGCTTTTTTCATAATGTCTAAAGATCGAAAAGTAAGCGTTTCATTATATTGGGGGGGTGAGGTTGTGGTGGCAAATAACTCAGTGAGATATAGTTTATCTCCATAGAGTCATGTTAAGTTGCCACTTATAATAGAGTACGATAGACCGGTATCGTTGTTATGCAATAAAATGAGATTGAGCAAACGTTCGATGAATCGTAAAATAACCGAAAGATATTCGTATTCTGTGACTCCTCAAGGGTTTGCTTATTATGCTGAGTTTAACATCGAAGATGATGAAACTCTGAGAGAATTTTGGGGACTTTGGATGAATACAGGGAATTTATTATCATAAAATTATTGGAAATGTACGTCAAGGCTAAAGACGTTCGCAATAATGAGGTTGCGCAAAGCAGGGATAACCCTCAATCATCGGGTGGTTATTTTGGAGCAGTTTTAGCCCAACAGCTTCCAGCTGAAAGAGTTTGGCCAGATCTAAAATTATCTCCGCGGGCGAATGAGGAGTGAGAAAATAATTTCTCTCCTACTTTACATAATCCACAAGACGACTAGTAAACTTCAATTTTCCTTTGTGTTACGACGTTTATTTTTTGTTGAATTAAATTTGTATTAACACTCATATATTCTACAGAGGTACCGTCCGGACATGAATTTTACAAGTTATGACCCCACGCCCAGTTGGAATATGAGTAGTTTTGGCATGTTGGATCACAGTGGTCCATCCGAGAGTCATCACCAATAGAAAAATGTCCATCATGGAATGTCAACACAATACGTCTTGTAAGTGAAATGATATAGCTATATGTAAAGTATTTATCAATTTGAGTAGCTTATCATTTTGTTGTTTGTGCAGTGAAAACGAACAACTTGATGGTCCTGACCTCACTCAGTTGCCTGTAGACGATGTATTTACTCGGGATTTGGCAGATGCGTAGAGTCAGGAAGATAATAGTGATTTTGACAACAATGCCGATGAGTCTGGAGATGACACACCCTTCCCTGATGAGGGTGATAATGAGGAGGAAGTGAATGTCGAACCTGAGTTGACGAGGAGCATGCTCCTCCACCTCCCGTTAGACCAAGAGTGTACGAGCCCCACATGCCATTTCATTCAAGGCATATTCCCTACCTTGATAATTTGCCAAGTATTTTGAATGTGGATGCCCTCACAAGGAATGGTGACGAAATTCGGTCAGCAATATGGGATGAGTCTAGACAAACGGTGCTAGCAAAGGGCATGTTTCCCGATAAAGCTCATCTATCCAGGGCTTGAAAAATGTACAGCGTAAGAGAGTGTCGTGAGATGACAGTATGAAAGTCAACTCTAGAGGTATACAAGGTCGTATGTCATAGATACTTTATGGGATGTAACTGGATGTTGTGTGCGAGCAAGAAGGAAACATGGTTGTGCAAAGTTGGTAAATATATTAGCACCCACGTTGTGAAATGGACACATTCAATGAGATCCACTTCAACTTGGATGTTGAATTGATTTCTCTTGTCTTGATTCCACACTTGGAAGTGTCCATTATGTATAATATCAAAGAGTGTATTACATCCGTCCACTAGAAATATAAGTGTACTATTACCTAAAGAAAGGCATATCTCGGGCGCAAACGTGCATTTGAAATTATCTATGGTGACTCGGATAAGTCATATTCATCTCTACCCAGGTACATGGCCGCACTGAAACAATTTAACCCTGAGACTGTTGTTGAATAGAAGCATGAGCAGAATCCAGGAATACGGAATATATATTCAGATACTTGTTCTAGGCATTTAAACCAGCAATTGATGGTTTTGATGGTTTTGTGCATTTTCATCCTGTAATTTCCATAAACGGTACTCATGTCTATGGAAAGTATGATATTAAGTTGTTGATCGTTGTTGCAATAGATGCCAATGGACAAATATTTCCACTAGCTTTTTCCATTTGTGCCAATGAAAGCGAAGAGAGGTAGACGCTATTTTTGAACCACTTGAAGCAGCACGTTGTCAAACAACGTTCAGGTATTTGTCTAATATCTGATCGGCATGGTGGTATTTTAAGTTCTGTACAGCATTTGCCTGAATGGCAGGAACCCTATGCATACCAGCGTTACTATGTGAGGCACCTGAAGTCCAATTTCCAGAAGAAATATCCCAACATGGACTTGCATGATTTAATGTGGATGGCTGCAATTGATTACCAGCTGTGCAAATTCAAGAGGCACATGGAATCGATCCGGCAATTAGACAAAAGAGCCTATAATTGGTTGATGCGACATGAGCTTCACAAGTGGACATTACATGCTAATGGTGGTAGATGACAGGGAGCCCTGACTACAAATGTGTCGGAGTCATTCAACGGGTTATTGAAGTCTGCACGTGGATTGCCTGTCACTGCCATGGTCCGGATGACATTCAAACAGATGGCGGAGAGGTTTTTTGAAAGGCATAGAGGTGCATCGGAATTGATGGACAAGGTGTTGAATTTATGCCAATACCGATGAGAAGATTTGAGAAATACAGGAGGTGAGCACATTGGCATTCATATTTATAGTATGATCACGACGGGGGTGTTTTTGAAGTTCGCACCCCTATCCATCAACACCGGAGAAATAATTTACACACCATAAATTAAGCCAGCAGGTTGTGTTCATATGAAAAATGGACCATCTACCACATGCCATGCTGACATGCCATGAAGTGCTTTCAACAAGTTGGTTTAGGGGCAACCAACTATGTTGATAGGCAATACAATATTGTTGCATACGTAAACACATATAGTGGGTAGTTACAGCCATAAGGTTCTGAGCATTATTTCCCGCCGGAACCATTTAAAATGTTGTTTATCAAAGACTACTTACACAAGCTGCAAGTGCAAAAGAGAACGCGTATACGGAACCAAATGGATGTTGGTGATACCGTTTATGCACATAAATGTGCATATGCTCGTAAACAGGACACGACCGTCATAAATGTCCTTCAGATGGTTTGGGTGGCGGTGGTAATCCAGCTCCTGGTGCAAGTTTCTCTAATGTACCTAACTATCAAACAATATAATATGTTGTAATAAGTAGCTGTTTTGTTTATGTTGCAATATGTATCAAATAAAATTATGTTTGTTAAGTATGATTTGAACAGATTGGAACGTGACCTTTTGATTGGGATGATGATATGATAGCTCCAATATTCAGCTTATTGATGTTAGTAAACAAGAACAATATGAAGATTGAAATTTCATAACATAATACTTCAAGAGAAAAAAGCACAACAACCATAACTAAAGCAACATACATGAAAATAAAAGATAATAAAAGGATAAATCAATACAAACACATCCTAGTAGAAAGTTAAAAACGGATTAGTACAAACAAGATATCTGTCTCCCTTCACATCCACAATGAAGATAGCACCCAGTGGTGAAACATCAATCAACGTAAATTTAACGACGAAACCTCGCCTGATAAAATTCTCCAACGCAAAAGGTCTCCATCCTACCTTGAACCTTCTTTGATCACCAACGCTCATATTTACATGCCACTGTTTGCCACGATGGTGAAGAAACGCGTGTTCTAATGTTGGAGGAAGATGCTTGTAGATTTTTTCTTGGAATATACTTTAATAAAAAAAGTATTACTATTAAGTTTCAGAAAATATGAAATTAAATAAAGATATACAATACTGATGTACATATATTTTCTAGAGTTAAGGTATAAGAAATAAAAGTATTTTATGTTAAAGAAATAAAGTTTAATGGATATAATAATTGACCAGATCTTTGTCATCGATTCATGAATCAGTCATAACCACTTCAAATATTGGAGGATTCTATTCTTCATTATCACTGCTAGTAGAAGAGTAAGATAGGGCATCACTGCTAGTAGAAGAGTAAGATAGGGCTCGCTTGGTAGAGGAAGAGACATCCATAGTTTAGGGTTTGAGTATGTAAGTGTGTTTTATGTCTTTAGGGTTTGAGTATGTGAGTGTGTTTTATGTTTTGCGTATGTGACTATACATATAGGGACACTCATAGCATAACACGGTTAAATACTACGTTATATGTGTATATATAGCGCGATTAAGTACTACATTTTGTGTGTTGTCTTGTCAATCTGAAAAGTTGCCCGATTGCGAAAAATTTATTTCGTTTTAGAAAAAATATTTAACACGCCATATATAGCGCGGTTAAATACTATGTTTTGTTTGTTGTCTTGCCAATCTGAAAAGCTGCCTGACTACGAAAAAGCTATTTCATTTCAGAAAAACTATTTAACACGCCATATATAGCGTGGTTAGATACTACATTTTGTGTGAATATAAACGCTTTGTGTGTTGTCTTGTCATTCTGAAAAGCTGCACGACTGCGAAAAAGTTATTTTGTAACTGAAAGAATCCTTAACATGCCAAGCATAGCGCGGTTAAATACTACATTTTGCGTGAATATATATAGCGTGGTTAAATACTACGTTTTGTGTGTTGCCTTGCCTATAAATAACGGGCACATTCTAGTTATTTTCTGCGGTTAACAATAACCAATAGCAAAACTTTCCGTAAAAGCAAGGTTTTTTTATGCTTTAACACATGTCTGAACACTTTTATGTATCAAAGTACGAGTGCGGCACAAAATGCATCATGAAAGACTATTGGGATGATGGTGAAGTTGGACGCCGCTACTGGATATGTGTGAACAATTTTTATAGGGTTCCCGACGAACCTTTTTGCAATTTTGAGGTATGGATTGATGAACCCTGTCACCAGAAATGCTACAAACAATCTTTGCAGTTTCTTCATAATTTGACCAAAAAATAGTGGGAAAATAAATGAGAATACAAACGAGAAGTTGCGGAGTTGAAGGAGAAACTCAAAGAGGTGGAAAAAGAAAAAAATAAGTTGGAAGAAAAATTTAAGTGGTTGTAGCAGAGAATACTAGGCGGTAGTGACTAATGTATGACATGCATGTGTTGAGTGTAGTACTTTATTTTTATGTTTTCCGTGTCATGTGTTTTCATTAGTTGTACTGCATTTAATATATGTTGCGTTTCTATAATGACCCGACCGGTCGTTTTGAGCTTTTGCACTTCGCTCGCCCATTCTCGGATATGACTAGCCCCGTGTGATATATTATGACTTATGTAAATCGTTGGTTTTGATTTTCAGGGTAATCGGAATGAATTTAGAAGAACAGTTCTCAGTTTGAAGCTTAAAATTTGAAAGGTTTGACCGAGTTTTGACTTATTAGTATATGATCTCAGATTGGAATTTTTATGATTTGTTTAGCTCAGTGAGGTGATTTGGGACTTAGGAGTGTGATCAGAATGTAGTTTTGAGGTCCGTGGAAGGTTTAGGCTTGAATTGGCGAAATTGGGATTTTGGTATTTTCCGGTTGATAGGTGAAATTTTGATATAGGTGTCGGAATGAAATTCCGAAAGTTAGATTAGGTCTGTTGTGTCATTTTGGACGTGTGTGCAAAATTTCAGGTCATTCGGACGAGATTTGATAGACTTTTTTATCGAAAGCGGAATTTGGAAGTTTTTGGAATTCTTAGGCTTGAATCCGATGAAATTGTGGTGTTTTGATGTTGTTTTGAGCATTTCGAAGGTTGGAACAAGTTGTAATGAGGTTATGGGTTATGTTGGCATGTTTGGTTGAGGTCCTGGGGGCGTCGGGTGAGTTTCGGGTGGTTAACGGATCAATTTTTGGACTTGGCAGTTTTTTGTTGGTTTTTGTTGCAGAGATTATTTTTCATCGCGTTCACGGAGGGTGTATCGCATTCGTGAAAGGTGTTTGATGTGATGATGATTTTGTTCTACGCATCCGCGAAGGTGAAGGCAACTTGTGCATCGCGGACACGTGATTGGGGTCGCGTTCGCGAAGAGAAGTGAGGTTGTTGGGCACCCCAGGCCTTTGAGCTATGCGTTCGCGAAAGGCTGGAATGGCGAAGCATCGCATTCGCGTGGCAGCGTCCGCGTTTGCGAAGGGAAAAGTGGAAAGTCAGTGAATTTGTTCTACGATAATGCGAGAGGGCGGTCGCGTTCGCGAAGAAGGAAATTTTACCTAGGGCAGAATGTTTAAAAGTGGGTTTCGCGACTTTTGGTCTATTTTCTCCATTGTTGAACGATTTTTAGAGCTTTTGAGAAGGATTGAAAAGGGAATCGAAGGGAAACACTTGGAGGTAATATTTTTGAACTCTATACTCAATCCTAATGTGATTTCTACCTAATTAATCATGAAATTTGTGGAATTTAAGCCTAAAAATTTGAGGGGTCATTTGTGATTGGATTTTGATGTATTTGATATGTATGAACTCGTGAGGGTGTAAGGATTCTAGTTTTGTGATTTTTATTGGAATTCGAGATGTGGGCTCGGGGGTCGGGTTTGGCCAATTTCGGAATTTTTGGTATAAATTGGATATTTTCGAGTGAGCTTAGTTCTCTTAGCATATTTTAATGGTATGAATCTGTTTTTGGCTAGATTTGGAGCATTCGGAGGCTAAGTCGTGAGGCAAAGGTATCGCGGGCTAGAGCTTGGACCGGATTGAGGTAAGTAATGTTATGAAACCCCGGACTTCACATCGTTATGCTACTTTGAGGTGACACACACGCTAGATGACGAGCATGGGGTCATGCACCGTTGGGGATTGTGACTTAGTCCATCCCATATGACTGTTTAACAACGTATTTGATTGAAAATTGTTTGCTATCATTGTGTTTTAAAAAGTATTATCCTGTTTTGGGCTGAATGTCATATTTGGACCTCGTGCCAACTGTTTTGGACTCTTAGGGGATTTTACTACTATTCCTTACTGTTTTGACTTCATATTTGTACTCAGTCATGCTGTATTCTACTGTTTTCATAGTTCAGCCATATTTACTCCGTTTTGATAATTTGGGCTGAGCATCATGTTTTATTGTTACCCGAGTGGCTTGAGAGATTTCTAACTAAGTTAGGCCGAGGGCGTGTGTTGTGAGGATATTATGGGATTGGGTTGCGCGTCACAGTAGTGTGGTACTGATTTATGATTATGAGGCCGAGGGCCTGATTTGTTACGCCACGAGGTGGCTTGATATGAGGCCGAGAGCCTATTTGATTATGCCACGAGATGGCTTATTATTGCACTTGGGTCGTAAGGGGCCCCTCCTGGAGGCTGTACACCCCCAGTGAGCGTGGGTACCTAGTGTGAGTGATATGTTGTAGCCCAAGGGGCTGTTGTTGTTGTTTCATATTGATGCCTGAGGGGATGTTCTTGATCCATGTTTGGTCGAGGGGCAGTCCTTGATTCATGTTATGCCCGAGGGGCTGATTACGAGTGATTGTGAGGTAGCCTGAGGGGCTAGTCCTGTTGATATTATGCCCGAGAGGCTGTTTACGTTTCTATTTTTTTTACTCACTATTTTCATCACTCGTTTGAAACCATTGAAAGTTGTTTAAAAAGGGTTTTACTGAAACAGAGCTTGATTTACGAAGGAAACAATTTCTATACTGTTTTGGATAGGTACTGCATTTGCTATAGTGTTACGCTGTGTTTTACGTGTTTTCCTACTGCTCAGCTTTCATTTACCTTTATTACTTACTGAGTTGGCATACTCACATTACTCCCTGCACCTTGTGTGCAGATTCAGGGAATTTCTGAACCCGGTAGCGGGTGTTGATAGCTCAGTGGCAGAGTCATCGGAGTTAGCACGGTAGCTGCCCGACGTTCGCAACACTACTTTTCTCCCTCTTGTTTTCCTTAGACTGTATTTAGTATATTTTCAGAACTTTCGTTGTATTCAGACCTTAGTAAATGCTTGTGACTTGTGACACCCCGATGTCGGGCTTGTGTATGTATTCCACACTGTTCATTTAGACGTTCATTATGAAATATTTGATTAATTAAAGACTTAAAAATGACTTTTATTGATTAATGGTTAATTCGTGAGTTGTGTCGGCTAGCCTAGTTTCACGATAGGCGCCATCACGATCGGGTCAATTTTAGGGTCGTGACAGTTTCTATGTTTGTGTTTGTGTTGTACTATTAAAATAAAGAAGAAATGGGGAAATTAAAACATAATGCGCATATTATGTAAGCATAAAAAATTATTGTTATTATTTACATAGTGTACATAAAAAGACAAAAAAAGAAATCAATGTGTCCCACAGCCTATGTGCTTTAATGCAGCCGTTGGCCTGAGGCGCATCCCTTCCCGCCCGTATATGCTATTAGGATCATCCTCATCACATTGCCTCTTTATATCGTTGTAGCATGTTTATCAGTAGTGCTGGCAGGATTGGTAGAAGGGGTCGTCGGTCCATCAGCAACCTACAAAATAATAAGTCAGCTCAGTATATGAAAATAAATATTAGTAATGTACGTGTTAAGTCAAAACAAATGTCTTATCATGGTCTCGTCGGGCTCCTGAATATAAGCATCTATGGGTTCCTCAGCATCGCACAAAGTGGCCTCCGTGACGTGCTACGATAAAGCCTTAATAAGAAATTTATAAAGTTATTTATGGAGAATAAATGAGATAAAAATAAATTTAAATTTAATAGTAATACAAACATAACTGCGCCTGTGAAAAATCCACAGCACCCGACGACGATGAGCCAAAACTCAGTCAGCGCCCACCATCTACATCTCGGGTCGGCTGATCCTCAGCAGCGGTCGATGGGCCTGAAAAAAGCTTCTCCCAATCTCCGGTAATACCCGTGCCCGTGATCAACAATGGATCTGATGGGGTCACCTGTGATGCTGGCAAAGCCAGCTAGAGGCTGTACGACGGCATGCAGCTGGGATGCTCGTCTGGCTAAGGGACGTAACCCGGAAGATCATCTCCAACATCCTCATCAGGTGGCTTAACACGTGCCTCAACGCCCCCTTACTGGGACCATCTCCTCACCGGCCCCCACGACCCCGTGGGGCACCCCTGCCTCATGGGACAGCCCTGCTTCGTGCCCGTCCCCTCGCGCGTGGGACAGGCCTACTCCGTTGGTAGTTCTCTGGCGCTAAATAAGCAGGAACGTGCTCTAAGCACTGGTCCTCTCTGGCTCGCTGCAGTGTCCGGACAACCAGCTCTGTAAACTGACGGCCATACTCCTGCAAAGCAACCGCAGGATCGCTGGCATACTGCTGCATCTGCAGTCCCAACTGGTGGACTAAATGTAGACCAATAGCCTGCACAACACGTAAAATATAAATTATAGAATGCTATATCACAGTTATAAGTAAGAAGACCAAAATATATACCAGTGCCTCGTGCCTCCCGGCGTATGGAACGTACCGATCGCCAACTCGGTGAATGGGGTTCCCGACGAAAAGTCGGGTAATGCCGCGGTACCAAGGCATATAATCATGCTCAGTATCCTCCCAAGTCGGTGGAAAAGGGGCGGAATCAACTCTAATCTCCAGCCCCAAGTAAATATCTGATCCTGTAGCCATGCCAAATATGCGTCATCCACCCTGGTACAATCATCCTGCTGGTAATGTGTGGCCTCCCAGGTGGAAGCTGTTGGTACGAGTTGCGTCTTGCCAAACTGTGAAGTACCCGCTCAGTGGCATGATGCTCCACAATATCAAGGCATAACAACAGGACGGAAGAGCCCCACATATCACGGTGGGCAGAGCAACAATCGGGTAAGCCATCTATCAGCGCGTCGTTGTATGGCATCCAAATGAACTATTAAGGAAGAACACAAAACGTCAGTATACGCAACTTCTATTTGAAGCAATGACAAGTAAACTTAGATATACATATACCTGTGTGCCATCCAACAAATCCAATATATCACTGCACAAAGAGAGATTATGCCGAGCCTCATACTCACGCATATGTCTCCACCGGAGTACCCACCTACTAGCTAGAGGGAGAAATCCGGTGGTACATCCGGATCTAATGGTGGTAGAGGTGGCTGCAACTGCAGGAACCGCTCCCAGGCCCAAACTTAACATACAAAGTTGGCATAAAAGTTAAGATATATTTTTACTAGGTATGTTAAAATGAATACGGTATTCGAATATGTTGTCACCAATAGTAGTGGCAAGAATCCAGCAACCTCACGGTGGGTGCCCATGTTCACCCGACACATGCATCTGTACAAGTAGGCGAGAACTGCAGAGCCCCAGCTGTACTAGGGTAAATCATCTAGCCGCTCAAGATGATGAAGAAGTCTCAAGCTGACTAGGTTCCCCGAAGTGTTCGGGAACAAGACCCCTCCAAACAACAGGAGTAGCAGCAACCTTGTATACCGTTCAACATGATCATCCGGTGTAGCGCCATTGATCTGAGGATGCAATGCCTCCAACCACAGTTGAATAGTCGTCAATGGAAAATGACTGGTCCCAAGAAGTACATTCTCATCTTCTGGGCGGAAAGCAGTGAGTCGTGGCAGCATGTCCAGGTATTGCACACGTGTCATCTCTCTCATGCCATCCGGCAGAGCGACAGGCAGTCCATCAATGGCAGCCCATATAAAATCTCCACGTCCTGCAGTGTGACGATGGCCTCGCCAATAGGCAGGTGGAATGTTTGCATCTCCGGTCGCCACCGCTCTATCAAGGCCGTGACCAAAGAACAATCGAGCTGCAACCGCCCGATCTCAAATATCTTGTAGAAACCCGTGTCCCGCAGGCACGCGACTACACGGTCATGGAGATCTCTGGTATGCAGAAAGTCCCACATGTCATCCACTCTCCTGGCGCGGAGAGTCTAGGTCAGTAACTTACCCTCACATATGTGGGCGGACCTATGATCGCCTTGTAACGAGAGTAGCTTATCGCTGGAAGGTCCGGGATGAATAGGCGTACCTCCATGTCGTCTACTGTAAATTAAACAGCATTAATAACATGTTAGTTTTATAATTTAATATGTTAGTTAGTAAATTAACTAACTATTTTTGATAATTATACAATATTTTATTATGATGTATTCACATAAGGGTTCCAGGCTAGATATTTGAGGTCCAGTAGCACCAAGATATCCTAAATTCTTCCATGTGGTAGCTTTTTTTATAATTTTATATGTTAGTTTGTAAATTAAATAATTAATTTTTATAATTATATATTCACATATGGGTTCCAGGCTCGATATTTGGAGCCTAGTAGCACCAATTTATTCTATGTGTTAGTTTTATTATTTTACATATTAGTTTTATAATTTTATATGTTTGTTTATAAATTAAATAATTAATTTTTATAATTATATAATATTTAATTATTAAAAATTCATATATGAGTTCCAGGGTCAATATTTACGGCTCAGTAGCACCAAGATATCTTGAATTCTTTTATGTGTTAGTTTTATTATAATTTTATATGTTAGTTTATAAATTAAATAATTAATTTTTATAATTAAATATTCACATATGGGTTCCAGGCTCGATATTTGGATCCCAGTAGCACCAATTTATTCTATGTTCTTTCATGTGTTAGTTTTATTATAATTTTATATGTTAGTTTATAAATTAAATAATTAATTTTTATAATTAAATATTCACATATGGGTTCCAGGCTCAATATTTGGAGCCCAGTAGCACCAATTTATTCTATGTGTTAGTTTTATTATTTTACATATTAGTTTTATAATTTTATATATTTGTTTGTATATTTAAATAATTAATTTTTATAACTATACAATATTTAATTATTAAAGATTCATATATGGGTTTCTGGCTCGATATTTGCGGCCCAATAGCACCAAATATATGTTGACTATAATTGGTTAGTTTGTGTTTGATCTATCAGTTATTTTGACTTATTTTTGAGGATAAGAGATAATTAAACTACAGGAAAACGACGTTAAAAGGCACTACATTATACTACGCTTAAAGGCACTACATTTTACTATGTTAAAAGGCATTACATTTTACTACCCTAAAAGGCATTTCGATTTACTAGTCTTTAAGCAAAAAAATAATTTAAACCAGATAAAATACAACAAATATATTTTAATCATAAAAATACATATAAAACAGTAATAGTAATTTATTAATATTTTTATTAACAAATAATAATAATTTCACAATTTTTACATATTTTTTTATAACATTAATATCTTAGTCCGGATAAAAATAACATACTAATTTAATCGCAAAAAAAAAAAACACAAAACAACATACAACACATTCAAAACAACTAATATGCATTATTTATACGAGTTTGAACATAAACTAAATCGGAATACCTCAAATTATGTTTTTCGAAAAGTTGAAGATTTAAAAATTTGACTCCGAAACAAGCAACCCGCAATAATAGAAGCCTTGGCTAGGATGTGGGACCAACAATATTTACTTTTTACGGGACGGGTGGGGTCCACACGAGCTTTTTTGGACGTTTATTGAGGGGGGACCGTTGTTTTTTAAAAAAAAAAAAAGGAAGGGGAAGGGGATGGGAATCTGGGCAGAAACGTGGGGAAAAGGGAAGGGTTCTGTAATTTATGTATATAAAATGTGGTTCATTACCGCGTTTATATAAAGCGCGGTCATGGACCGTGTTTTATATAGCAATCTTATCAGCTTTATATAAAACACGGTATGTTAGATCGTTTTATATAAAACGTGGTTCATAATCGCGTTTTACATAAAAATATAATTTTTTTTAACACTTAAAAAAATATTTTGAATCCAAAGGAACCACATTTAGAGTCCGGACTCTTGAAGTTACCGGGTTTTATACCTTTAAATCTCTTTTTCTGTTGAAATGTCTTCCCTCTTGGAACTGACTTGCTTCATGGAATTGAACTATCAAAAGTCAAATTGCGGCTTTAAATTGCGCGCACTTAACGTGACTTTTTTGTATACTCGGAATTTTCAGCGTCAACCCTTTACCCGTTTGATTGGAAGTTGGAACAAGCTACATAGCATATTTAATTTCTTCATTCGAAGCAAAAAAAAAAAATGAAATGTTCAAATTATGAGTGTCAAACCTCCTAATTTCTGTCTCAATATGTATATTTATATTTTTAAAATTTTTTTTCAAATGAAATTAACGTAATTAGAAACTTTTATTTAAAGAACTACATGAAAACATTGTGATCAAGGAAAAAAAGGTTAAGTTTAAGATACTAATAATGTCTGGTAAAGTAAACGAAATGAATAATATATATTACACGACATGATCAACTTTAACTACTTTAAAATTCTTTTAATTTTTTAGGCGCATCAATCTCCTCTCTCTTTTTTTTTTTTTTTTTTTTGGAAAAATTGCACATACGCTCTATTTAGTTGCCCCCATTTAACTTATACCTTTTTTTAAAATTTTTTTTAACTTGTATCCATTTTTTAAACAACTTCAGTCATCTTTCTCCCCCTCCTCCTTCTCCTCCTTCGTCTTCCTCTTCTTCTTCTTCTTCTTCTTCTTCTTCTTCTTCTTCTTCTTCTTCTTCTTCTTCTTCTTCTGTTGCTGCTGCTGCTGCTGCTGCTATTGATGCTGCTATGAAATTTCAGTTCATGGGATGATTGTCATAAGTATGTTTATCAGATTACTTAAAAATAAATTATAAATAATTACGTAACTTAGTAGACAATAATTTATGAATATTTTCACGTACGAGAAGTTTAAGGTCACACTTAGTGATTCTTTTCATGATAATTCTGTTCTTTTCACGTTTATTTATTTCCAAAATTTATGATTTAGATACTGTGGGCAATTTGATTATTTATCTAGTATGTTAGAAAGCTTTTTAAAAAATATCAGCTTATATAGTGCTGAAGTTTTTACAAATGAACTAAATAAACTTCAGTATCTTCTGCTGAAGTTTTTGGAAAAGCTTTATGACAAAACTAATGAATCCAAGACAAAAAAACTTCAACTTATTTAATGCTGAAGTTTTTACAAATGAAACTAAATAACTTCAGCATCTTCTGCTGAAGATTTTGAAAAAGATTATTCAGGACAAAAAAAAAATTCAGCTTATTTAGTGCTGAAGTTTTTATAAATGAACTAAATAACTTCAGCATCTTCTGCTGAAGTTTCTGAAAAAGCTTAATGATAAAAATAATGAATCCAGGACAAAAAAACTTCAGCTTATTTAGTACAATTACAAACAAAAACTTCAGCTACTATGCTTAAGTTCAGCAATTACAAACAAAAACTTCAGCAAATAGAGAACAAAACGTCAGCTACTATGCTTAAGTTCAGCAATTACAAACAAAAACTTCAACAAATAGAGAACAAAACTTCAGCTACTATGCTTAAGTTCAACAATTACAAACAAAAACTTCAACACACTTGGTTCAGCACACTTGTTACTTCAGGCCCGTCTACTAGATGCTGAAGTTTTGTGTGATTGTCTTTGCTACTTCAGCCCCGTATGCTGAAGTTACGCGAAAAAGTGGGTACGCTTGCAAATTTTTTTTGTAAAGCAGACATAAGTTAAAACGTGACCCAAAAAGCGGGTATAGATAAAAATGCCCATTTTTTTCTTTAAAATAATTTCTATGTTGTTGTATTTACTTTCTTTGTTTTTTTTTTTTTTTACTTTTATCCTAACGCCATTATTTCTCCATGTTTTGTAGAGTGCTAGTTTAAGTTTTGCGGTGATTTGTTTTAGTTTCTAAGAAACATCATTATATTTCCAACAAGTAACAGCTTGTTTGGATAGTTGTTACCTACAATATTGTTACTTTAAATATGATATTTGTGTTAATTGTTATCTAAATTTTATTGTATCATATTGTTAAATCCATCGTTACGTAACAACGAAATGTATCACTTTCTGCAACGGCCCATTTGATGTGGTCGCATCATTACCTTATCTTTTTCTCTCATCTCACCCTTTATTATTATAAAATAATTTTATTTTATCATTTATCCTACCTTTTTATATAATAATTTTACCCTGTATCATAATATTTCTTTAAAATATTACATGTTTATTCTTCATATTGTTGGTGCGTGATATCATGAAACAACGACAAACGACATAATTTATCCAAATATTATATTTATCAAACTATACAATACAATACAATACGATATGAAATGACATGCAATAACCATCCAAACAAGCTGTAAAGCTAGCTGTTGTTCTTCTTTTGCACCCAATCCGTGTCTTTAAATTGTGATTACATCAAATTTTATTTGTACGTACCATAATTTAGCGGTCAATTTTGATCCCTAAAACAAAACTTATTTAATCCGTCTAAATTTTAACAGGTTAGGTAGGGGATAGTTTCGATCAAATCGCACAAATACAAATTGTTGGGTCAACTTGAGATACGTTAATTGCCAAAATCAAGCCGTAAATGAGCTCTGTCAAGGGAATATAGAGAAAGAAAAACACAATTAAATAGTTGATAGTAGTATTTTTATTTTTATTTTAGAATACAAGCCAATTGTATAGCAATTAATTTCTGAGTAAGTTAAACGGCGACTCATTCATTGATGTAATCTACAACTATTATACAAATCTGATCTAAAGTTAGTGTTAAACGGCGACTCATTCATTGATGTAATCTACAACTATTATACAAATCTGATCTAAAATTAGTTAATTCGAAATAAAATCTTGAAAGGATTCTTAGAATCTAATCAATAAAATGGTAGGTATATACTCACCAGCTAAGCAAAATCAAATACAATCATTAAGAAAATCTTGCATCATAATTTATGCAAAAATCAAATTAAAATACTTACATTTAAACAACCACTCTCCAGTGTCAACTTAAATAATGGAAAGTCATCTTGATCAACCATCAATTTTCCTTTATATAATCTTCAAAATAATTATGTACAAAAGGAGGATATTCTTCAATCAATTATCATACAATTTTGTAATCGATATTTGATACTAAATTATATTTACGGATTTACCCCCTTCAAATTGAACGGTCAACGTCTATGCGTCAACGTTAACGGCGCCCTCGAGTTCCGTCAACGTTAACGGCGCCCTCGAGTTCCGTCACCGTTTGCACCGCCGTGTTCACGTTCCTCATGTCACCAACCGTTAAAACTCCGGCAACTTCATCTCTTACGTAAACTTTCTCGACGCCGTTACCACTGATTCCCACCGCCTTTCCATTACCCCACTCGGCACATATCGCCGGCGACTGACGCCTCATTCTCGTGTCATAAGCATCTAAAACGACGCCGTTTTTTCCATCTCTCACTTCTGACGATAAAATCATAAAATCGCTTCTATCAAAAGAATCATTAAAGTCTAAACCTAACGTTAAACTATCCCACAACTTTACGACACTTTTCCCGGCTGCAAACTCCGTTAAGGGGAACCGTTCGTAGCTGCTCCGTCGCCGTCTGAGTCTTAAATTACTTTTTTGGCCTTGCTCTTTGAAGTAGAAACTCGAACCTGCAACTGAAAAATCTTCATCCACTGGTGTTAACTCTTCATCGTTTGATGAAACCGATGAGCATTCATCGTCGTCTTCATCATCGGAAAAGTCGAAGTCTTCGCTGAGATACTGAAGAAGAGGTTCAGCAGAAGGTTTTATTTTACGAACGTAAATGAATAGAAGCTTGCCTTTTCTTATTAAGCTGCTGAAAGAAGCAACAATGGCAAGAACTAGAGCACCCCATTTGCAGAAACTGTACACTTGGGGAACCTTTTCGATAGCCGAAAGAGAAAAAAATTGGGAAATTAAAGATGGGTTTTGAAGAAATTTTACATCAGCTTCAAAATTGCTGATCATACTGACGGAGAAAGGTATAAAGAAACTGTATGATAAAATGCTTGAAAGAAAACTGGGATAGAAAAAAGGAGATTGATTATACAGAAACTTTTGATAAAATGCTCGACAGAAAACTAGAACAGAAAAAGGAGATTGGTTTGCAAAAGTGAAAGGGGTGGGCCATATATATAGTGGAGAATTGGGACCCTGGTAGTAATTAGAAGAAATAAAATAGGACGTTAGGTTTTGTTAAAAATGACGTGGAGGATGATAACTGGATGAAGAAGTGACATTTGGCGGGCCACGTGAGAAAGAGCATGAACTTTAGGAAGACAAGAAATATTGGATTCCGAAACCAAAATGTGGTTCTTTTGGACAAATAGCACCTTAATAGATGTAAAAAAGAAAAATAATATTTTTATATATAACGCCCAAATACTGGGCGCTATACATTAACGGCACAAAAGCTGACACTAACAGGTATAACGCTCAAATACCCGGCGCTATATATGTATAGCGTCCAGTATTTGGGCGCTATATATCTTTTTCTTGGCCCCACCAATAATTCTTCACTTCAATAATTCAAAAGCGTATAGTGCCCACTTTTTGGGTGCTATATATATATAAAAAAAATCCGGCTAGTCATTTCCTATATAAAAAGATTAAGATTGTATAGAAATTCATTCAAAAGGTGTATAACATAGAAATTTTCCGGTTAGCCATTTCCATACTTTTGTTGAAACGTTTATTGTTGTTAAATTCTCCAGCATTTTTTCATTATGTCTGAAAAGCGTAGAATAAGAGTTCCATTATATTGGGGGGAGGGGGTGAGGTTGTGATGGAGAATAACTCAGTGGGCTACAGTTTGCCTGCTCAGTGTCATGTTAAATTGCCACTTATAATGGAGTACGATAAATTGATATCGTTGTTATGCGAAAAAATGAGTGTGAGGAAACGTTCAGTGATACTTAAAGTAACCGAAAGATATCTGTATTCCGTCACTCCGCAAGTGGTTGCTTTTTACTCGGAGTTTAACATCGACGATGATGAAACTTTGAGTGATTTTCTGAGGACTCCGGATGAATGTCGGGAATTTCTTGTAATCACAATGTTGGAGATGTACGTGAAGGTTGAAGACGTTCCAAAAAACGAGGTTGTGCGTAGTAGATATAACCCCCAGTCATCGGGTGGTTATTCTGGAGCAGTTTTTGCCGGACAGGTTCCGGATGAAAGATTTTTCCTTGATTTAAACTTAACACCGCCGGCGAATGAGCAGCGAGAAAATAATTTATACTCTGCTTTCCATAATTCACAAGACAAGTGGTAAACTTCAATTTTTATTTGTGTTAATAATGTATATTTTTGGTTTATTGAATTTGTATTAACGCTCATATATTTAATAGGGGGTACCAGCCGGATATGAATTTTATAAGTGGCCCATCTGGTAGTCATCACCTAAGTGAAAACGTCCATCATGGAATTTCATCACATTACTACTTGTAAGTGAAGTGATATAGCCATATGGAAAGCATTTATTAATTCAGTAGCTTATATTTTTGTTGGTTGTGCAGTGAAAACGAGCAAGTTGAACCAGCTGTACTCGCTTAATTGCCCGAAAACGACATATTACATTGGGATTTGGCAGATGCACAGAGTGAGGAACAGAACAGTGATTACGATAATAATGCCGATGAATCCGGAGACGAGACACCCTTTCCTCGTGAGGATGGTGATGCGCAGGATGAGGAGGAAGGACCTGGTTTGAAGAGAGACCCCCTAGACGAAGAGTGTACGAGTCCGAAGTGCCGTTTCATTCAAGGGAGATTCCTTACATTGATAACTTGCCAACCGTGCCGGATGTGGAAGCTCTGACAAGGGATTTTGATGAAATCCGGGCAGCAATGTGGGATGAGTATGGACCAACGGTGCTGCAAGGGGGATGTTTTTTTCTGATAAAGCGCGCGTAAGCAAGGCTTGTAAAATGCACAACGTAAAAGAGTGTCGTGAGATGCAGGTATGAGAGTCAAGTCCGATGGTATACAAGGTTGTTTGCCGCAGGTGGTTTTGGCCATGTAATTGGATGTTGCATGCGACCAAGAAGAAGACAGTGTCACACCTCCTTTTTCCGCGCCCGCGGGGGCGTAGGAGTTTTTCCAATTAAAGGACAGTCGAAACGGGATTTATTTATTTATTTTAGAGTCGCCACTTGGGAGGTTTAGGGTGTCCCAAGTCACCAATTTTAATCCCGAATCGAGGAAAAGAATGACTCTGTATTACAGTCCGCGAACCAGAAATCCGGATAAGGAATTCTGTTAACCCGGGAGAAGGTGTTAGGCATTCCCGAATTCCGTGGTTCTAGCACGGTCGCTCAACTGTTATATTTGGCTTGATTATCTGATTTTATACGTATTATAAACTTATGTGAAAGTTTTATCCTTTGGTCGCTTTTATTATTATATTTTTTAAAGAATGTGAACATCGTTTACATTTATGTCTTTGGATTGGGTCACATAAAATGCATCCACGATCCGGAACGTATTTTTATTCAATGTTTTGGGATTTGGATTTGGGTCGCATAAATGCGTACCCGTGTTTAAGGATGTATTATTATTATTTCGCGCCTAAAGCAATTAGCGCTTTATTACTTTGGGGAAGGCCGTGAAATTTGCTAAACGGCCCATCCCGAAGTCTAAGTAATCAATTAAATTTTTATCGAGGGCCCCGCAATTTGTGTGTTTTATTTGGCAAGGCCCATCTCATTTATTATAAAAGGATAATCCTAAAGTGCCTACATTTTTTCCTATTAAATTTGTCTCTACAAAATAAAAAAGAAAATATCTTAATTTATTTATATGTTATTACCTAGTTACATTATACTAGGCATGTTCTCAGTTTGTCAAATTAAAAAAAAACATGGCAATCTAATTTTAAATCCTAGACCATTTACATGCTGAAATTAACCAATATTATTTAACCAAACAATATTTCTATCAAGTTCTTACTAGATGGCCTATTCGTTTGATTTTTACTTGACGAAGTTACTACACCATTTATTTATTTTTGGCAATATATAGGTAGTTCAATCGTTAAGTTATCGTCGGATATTCCACTATATGTATTAAATAGCTACACGATTCGGATTTTTTGCAAACTAAATAAATTATACATACAAATAAAATTCAGAATATAATTAAAGCTAATTCAGAATTTCAACTCTTCATTTTTTGTATTCATGCTTCATATTCGGATTACAATAACCAGCGTGTCAGTTGTGTACCTGATATCGGAAGCAAAAGAAAATGAAGATGAGAATCAGCAGCAGTAATAATAATACAGCACAACAACAATAGTCCAGCAGCAGTAACAACCCAGGAACAGAGTTTGCAAACCAGTGGAGCAGTAATCCAAAAAACAAAAGCTTCAAGTTTTGATTAAACAACAATTAATTCTGATTTCAAACAATGAAAGAAAGCAGAAGATTTTTTAGTTTTATTTTTTATTTTGAAAGTTTAAATATTTTTCGGAATTTTCTCTCTCTTAAATGTTCAGCCCTTTTTCTCTCTCTTATTTTCATATTCGTTTCTCTCTCTCGTTCTTCTGTATTGTGTCTTTGTGTTCAAGACTTCCTATATATATCCCATCCCATAAATCTTTTAATCAATTAAAATCAACCCATTTTCTCTACCAAACCCATTATCTTCTCACTCATCCCCATTACATTAAATAAATATATCATCACCACCCCATTATCTTTTGTCCCCCATGCTTCACTAAACAAATACAAGATTCCTCTCCACTAAATTTTGTCTTGTCCCCCCTTTATATTAAACAACTATATCAAAAACCCACCCCATTACATTTTGTCCCCCATGCTTAACATAAAGAATTATAAAATATTCAATTACCAAACTACCCCTCTGACCTTATTGCAATTACCATTTTACCCCTGAACGTACTACAAATTACCAAATTACCCCATCAGCTATAACAAATCAATTAATCACACTCAACCAAAATATAGCCAATATGACCAATTTCTACATAAATTCAAACAACAAATCTCATGAACATGATTTCTTTAACATTTCAACAACAAATCACAACAACAACAACAACAACAACCCAGTATAATCCCACACGTGGGGTCTGGGGAAGGTAATATGTATGCAGACCTTACCCCTACCCCGAAGGGTAGAGAGGCTGTTTCCAGGAAACAACAAATTGAACAACAAAGAACAACTAAAATTTGATTGAACAATATTTTTAGCAACAAACAAATCTATTTTCAGATTCAACAATAACAATCAAACAAGTATATTTAGATTTCTAAATTCAATAATATTGAACTTAAAATCAACTCTAACAACATTACAACAAACAATTCCTATATTAAACTTTAAATAAGATTATGAGACAAATTCAAGAAATAATCATAGGTGATAAACAAGAAATCAAACTATACAAATTTCGGATTCAAGATCAACCAAACAAAGTATGAACATGAATTAAATCTATTTTAACACAACAAGCATGACGGGTTAAATGACTCAAACAACATTAATAATTTTCTGGAAAATACATAACAACATGAAACAAATTGAAAAAATAATCAATTAATTTTCAATTTGAATCTAACAAACATTAAACTAACAAATTTTTACCTAAACAATAAAACAAACATGAGATAAACATGAAAAACCACTAATTAACTTTCCATTTGAAATCTGAAAATTAATTCAATCAAAATACATGAACAAAACCAAAAAATCAAATATCTACTAACCGGATTGAACGAAATATGTACGGACTGTTTCGTCAAACCTAGACCAAAGCTCGACCAAACGATGACGAACATGAACAAATGAAGCCGCGCCGAAGCAGCAACAGTAGTTGACGCGGCAAAAATGCTGCTCGAGCAGCAACACGACGACGGGGAAGTACAGACCCATATGACGGACAGTTCAGACCCATATGACGGGCTGTTCATTATCGACGACTGGATGTAGCAAAGAAGAAACAACTGGTCGATGCAACATCAATGGAGTAAAAGAAGCAGTGGTCGTCTACTTGCTGCTGCGTTCAGCAGCTATGAGAAACAATGGAGCAACAGCGCGAGCTTGACGCAGCAGCAGTTGGGTCCGTTCGAAGAAGGTTGATTTATGGGCAGCAGCTGTGACGAGGAAACAACAGCAGCATGGAGGAGCTGGAGCAGTTTTTGGCTGCATCAATGGTGGACGTTCACGATGGTGAGGTCGAGGAAGAAGGAGAAGCAGCAGCCATGGACGGGCTGCTGCGTGTGTGCGTGTGTGTTTTGTTGTGTATGTGTGTGTGAGTGTGACGAGCTGTTTGTTAATGGCGTTTGGACGTGAGGGAGTGGGGTTGAGGGCAGCCATGGTTGTGTGCTTGAGGAAGCTTGAGGAAGAAGAAGAAGATAGGAGGGGTGGCGGATTGGTTAGTATAGTTTTAGGGTTTTCTTCTTCTTTTTTGTTTTTGTTTTGTTTTTGTTTTGTAAAAAATGAAAGTCAAAGGGGGTTTGGGTCTTTTGGGTTATGGACTGGGTCGACCCAGTTCGAAATGGACTGGGTCGTTTTGGAAGATTGGGTATTTTTTGGGCTTGTGGCTTGAATTTGAAGAAGAGGCCCAATTCCGATTTTTTGTATTTTTGTTTTCTTTTTTCTTCTTTTATTTTTCTAAAACTAAATTATAAAAATACTTAAACTATTATTAAGAACTAAATTAAGTTATAAAAGCGCAAATTAACTCCCAATAACAATTAACGCACAATTAAGTAATAATTAAGCATAAAATTGTATATCTGGACATTAAATGCTAAAAATGCAAACGATGCCTATTTTTGTAATTTTTATTTTTTGTAAAACAAATTTAATTACTAACAATTGTAGAATTAAATCCTACATGCAAAATGCGACATATTTTTGTATTTTTATTAATTTAACAAATAAACATGCACAGACAAATACAAATAATTATTCAAAATATCACAAAATTGCACACCAAGAAAAATTACTTTATTTTTGAATTTTTTGGGAGTAATTCTCATATAGGGCAAAAATCACGTGCTTACAGCTGCCCCTCTTTGCCCGAAGACACGAAGGGTTTTCGTGCAAAGATAAAGCGAGCGATTTTTGCCCATCCGAGTACTCCGTGTGAAGCATTTTTTTTTTGAAAAAGATTTGACCGAACCTTTGCTTCAAAGGTTTCCTACATATCCTGGGCTAAACAGGAATCAGGTCAATGTAGTTCGGGAAGTTTTTGGTAGCTGGGACTACCGTAGGACTGCAATGTTACTGTCGTTGCATGCCATTACCACTGCTTACCGATCTCCTTGTTACACCGTGCTTAAAAGAAAACAAGAAGCTAGGCTAGACTGCAATTTTTCTTGTTGCCTTGCTTTCTTGTCTGCTTGCATTTTTTCCGGTGCTTTCTTCCGATGCTTTTCTTCCTTTCGACACATGCACTTGAGTTTTTGCTGGGACCTCTTATTGCAACCTTCTGCTTCCCAGTGTTGGGGATTTTTATTGTTTCATGCTGGGGATTCCTGTTGTAACCCTCTGTTTTATTGTCCTCTGACTTGATCTTGAAATGTATGCCTCTGTTGTATGGGCGGGCTACCAACTTCAATACTTGAAAATTAAAGACTGAAATGTATGCCTCTGTTATCTGGGCGGGCTCCCAACTTCAACGCTTGAAATGTAAAGACTGAAATGTATGCCTTTGTTATCTGGGCGGGCTCCCAACTTCAACGCTTGAAATGTAAAGACTGAAATGTATGCCTCTGTTATCTGGGCGGGCTCCCAACTTCAATGCTTGAAATGTAAAGACTGAAATGTATGCCTCTGTTATCTGGGCGGGCTCCCAACTTCAACACTTTTTTAAAAATAAACGTCATTCCTCTCTTCAGGCGGGCTCCTGACTTCAACAACAACTTCTAAAATAAAATGCCTTTCCTCTCTTCAGGCGGGCTCCTGACTTCAACAACAACTTTGAAAATAAATCGCCATTCCTCTCTTCAGGCGGGCTCCTGACATCATCAACAACTTTTAAAATAAAATGCCTTTCCTCTCTTTAGGCGGGCTCCTGACTTCAATAAACAACTTGGAAAATAAACGCCATTCTGTTCTTCAGGGGGGCTCCTGACTTCAACCAATAAATCGCCATTCTGTTCTTCAGGGGGGGCTCCTGACTTCAACCGATAAATCGCCATTCTGTTCTTCAGGGGGGCTCCTGACTTCAACAACTTTTCAAAAAATGCCATTCCTTTCTTTGGATGGCGAGATTTCAACAACCCTTTTTTAAAACGCCTTTCCTTTCTTCAGGCGGGCTCCTGACTTCAACCAATAAATCGCCATTTTGTTCTTCATGGGGGCTCCTGACTTCAACCAATACATAGCCATTCTGTTCTTCAGGGGGGTTCCTGACTTCAACCAATACATCGCCATTCTATTTTTCAGGAGGGCTCCTGACTTCAACTTCAACCAATAAATCGCCATTCTATTTTTCATGGGGGCTCCTGACTTCAACCAATAAATCGTCATTCTATTCTTCAAGGGGGCTCCTGACTTCAACAACTTTTCAAAAAATGCCATTCCTTTCTTCGGATGGCAAGATTTCAACAACCCTTTTTTAAAACGCCATTCCTTTCTTCAGGCGGGCTCCTGACTTCAACCAATAAATCGCCATTCTGTTCTTCAGGGGGCTACAACTTTGAAAATAATCGCCATTCCATTCTTCAGGGGGGCTCCTGACTTCAACCGATAAATCGCCATTCTATTCTTCAGGGGGGCTCCTGACTTCAACCAATACATCGCCATTCTATTCTTCAGGGGGCTCCTGACTTCAACCAATACATCGCCATTCTATTCTTCAGGGGGGCTCCTGACTTCAACCAATACATCGCCATTCTGTTCTTCAGGGGGGCTCCTGACTTCAACTTCAACCAATAAATCGTCATTCTATTCTTCAGGGAGGCTCCTGACTTCAACCAATAAATCACCATTCTATTCTTCAGGGGGGCTCCGGACTTCAACAAATAAATCGCCATTCTATTCTTCAGGGGGGCTCCTGACTTCAACAACTTCTTTTTTTTTTCAAATTCAAACTTTTTTTTTTCAAATTCAAACTTCTTCTTTTTTAAAAAAAAATTATCCTAGGAGAAAATTCATCAGACTAGATTTTGATCCTAGGAGAAGATTCATCCGACTAAGATTTTATTATACTATCTTGGGAGAAAAATTTCATCGGACCAAGATTTTGACTCTAGGAGATAAATCGTCAAACTAGGTCCATTTTGTTGTGATCTTAGGAGAAAGATTCATCGGACTAAGATTTGGTATCTTAGGAGAAAATTTCATCGGACTAAGATTTCTGTCTTAGGAGAAAGATTCATCGGACTAAGATTTGGTATCTTAGGAGAAAATTTCATCGGACTAAGATTTGATATCTTATCTTGGGAGAAAAATTTCATCGGACCAAGATTGTGACTCTAGGAGATAAATCGTCAAACTAGGTCCATTTTGTTATGATCTTAGGAGAAAGATTCATCGGACTAAGATTTGTTATCTTAGGAGAAAATTTCATCGGACTAAGATTTCTATCTTAGGAGAAAGATTCATCGGACTAAGATTTGATATCTTAGGAGAAAAATTCATCGGACTAAGATTTGATATCTTATCTTGGGAGAAAAATTTCATCGGACCAAGATTGTATCGGGAAAGAAATTCATCAGATTAGGACTTTTATCCTAGGAGGAAAATATAAAGATCAATGATTTGAGAAACTTACCTTCGTAATTTCTTCTTTTCTTTTCTCCTTCCTTCGCGCTGCTTTGTTCCTGCTTGTTGGGGATAATACCACTGTGGGAGTCTCCTTTCTTCCCTTCCTTCAAATTCAAAAATTTTTTGGTTTTTTTTATTATTATTTATTTTCTCTCAACACTGCTGGGGATAAAAGTGTTATCTTCTTGGGATAACGTTGTTGAGGATAACGCTGCTGGGGAATTTTATCCCTTCAAATCGATGCTTCATTCTTCTGGAAGTTGTTGGGGATGATAATGGCTCTTTGCTTTTTTGAGCACAAATGTCATCCCTTTGTTCTGTCTGCTGGGGATAACTTCCTCCATTGAAACTTATTATGTTGGGGCAACACTGGTTCAAAGACCACTTCCCTTGAGGCTGGTGTTATCTTTATTCTTCCTCGAATGGGTACCTGATTTCCGGAAAATTTCCCAAATGAAAGAAAAATTTTCTGCCCCAGTTTGACAGTCTCCCTTATGGCACGTATTTCCGACATCGATGCCATTTCCTTTACCTGCTTTAAATCAAACAAAATTTGTTAGTTTTAAACCCGGTGGTTGGTTGTGATACTCCTACTGTGATGGTTTTTCCCTTTTTCCTTCCTTGCTCTGCGTCCCACAACTTGTTGGGGATGATATTATTTGCTGGGGATAATCTATTTCTGCTGGGGATATCCCTCTTCTTTCGTGGCATGGCTCGGAAACTTGCATTTTCTCGACCTTTTAGTCTCGCATGAATTTCCCAAATCATGCTTATTGCTCTCCTTGTTTGTCTACGGGCCTTGGCCTTGAGGTTTTAATAACCTTTGACTTTGGCAAGGATATCCCTCTTGACACTCGTTGATCCTTTTGTCAATCTCCTTTTGTTGGAGATATCTTTCTTGATACTGGCCTCGCGCTTGTTCCTTGCTGACTATACCATTTGTATGTACAGTCAGATCTTATCTTGGAAAGCTGATGGCCTATTTTGAAGTCATTTCCCTCAGGTTCTGACCAAACATACTCTACTGGGGAAATTTCTATGAAAGGAAAAGATAAAAGGGAACAGAATAAAAGACAACGGAAAAAGATGACTCTTTAACAAAAGAAACTATAAATAAAAACCTATCAAACGCAAATATCGACTCTAATGGTCATGACATGCACATGTGGCCTATCCTCTACCGTCAATCGTCTTTTAAGACCTTCAATTGGCAATTCCCCATCTGATTCCCAATCTTATTCGACTTGTAGTGCCCAAAAGGTTTTCACTATCAAGTCTCTCTCATTTTGGTTTTTCTTTCAGCTTTCATCGCCTTATGGTGTCCGCGAAGATTTTCACCGATAAGACTCTCTCATTTATATCACTTTCCAGTTGGGGATTTGGAGTGTTGCCGGTATGACTCTCTCTGCTGGAGATTAGAGTCCTTTCTGTTGTGGAACAGAATGTTATGTTCGCCGGTAAGACTCTCATTTGTCTGACTTAGCATCTTTTGCAGACTGGTCAGAAGGTCTTTCTTTGGACCGTAATGTGGGTTTTTGGATAGGCTTAGAAAGAAAGGGTATAAAAGGCTCAAAAACAAAATAAATTTGGGGTTTAAAATTACAACTTTCGGAACCAATTTTGCTTACCACAAGCGCAACCCTTGCCCTAGTTTCTTGCTTGGGGATTATTTATTTATAATTAAATTTTTTTTAAATTTTTATTACACCATGCACACTGTGACCATTGTGGCCATTATGCACCCTATGACCGAGCCGTGAAGCGCCTACATATCCTCTTTGAGGAATCAGGTCAAACGTAGTTCCCAATTCCTCTGTTTCCTTCTGACTTTCTTTTGTTTTTTGTTATCATTTTTCTCTTCTTCTTTTTTTTCGTTTTTTTTCGTTTGTTTTTTGATTTTTTTTTCCAGGCTCGTATTTCCTAGTCATTGCTATTGATTCCGAACGAGGGGTATGAAAGAAAATAAATAAGGCTCAAAAGTGGTAACGAAGGATAAAGTGTTTAGGTAGCAGAACAAAATGCCTTCGTCATTCCAGTCTTTAAAACATGCCAAATGCAAACAACACAATTAAACAAAGATTTGTAGCCTCTTCTAATGGTGCTGGACTTGACAATTATATTCAACATCTGCTTGTTCATTTGTCACTTCTAAAGCACCATTGGGCGACACTCTCACTCTCATTATCATGAAAGGTGAATCTTGCTTTTAACGATTTTCTTTATGTTTTACTTGCCCCAGTTCCATATGACTCGAACTCTGAATAATCTCAAACCGTCCTTATTTTCTTTAAATGTTCTGATCACCTTTCCGGGATTTTATGATTTAACTTTTAAGATTAGGCCCAAACTGTGTGCGCATGTCATGTCACCAGAATCGGTACTGGAAAAAAAATGATAAAAAGACCAAACAAAAGATGACGGGAAATAATAAAAGACCGGATTTTGCATTAGATTACCGGTGAAATGGTTTGAATAACAAAACAAACGAAACAAACCAGAATAAAATCTTAAAATAGCCTGGACAAAACTTAAATAGACCGCTATGACAAAATGGAAAGATAAGAAGGTTTGACACAAGACAATATCCGGATTACAATCCTAAGAATAATCCGGACAACAAAAATGACAACAAAATAAGCCACCAAAAGCTTCTCTCTTGCTAACCAAGGAACGGAGCGTCCTCCCATTTTATCAAAACTGGCATCTTAGCCACTGAGCTTCGCATCAATACTGCCAAGACCATTACCAACTTCAATATCATCAACCTCAGTCAACAAGTCCCCAATAGGATTCGAGTGCTTCTGTCATCAGGCCTGATCCTCGCAAAATGTGCTTCTGGATCTTGTATTTCCGGCTTACCACAAACCAACCACCTTAACTTTCTTTGCGATTCAAAACAAAACAGGTTAGAATGGACTCAGTCGGTCCTCATTATTAACAACATCTTTTTTTCTTTTTTCTTTCTTTTTTTCGATTTTTTTTTTCATCATTTTTTTTTGTTGTGCTCGAATCTTATGGAGATTGCCTACGTATCATGACCCCGCATGAATCAGACCTTGCGTAGTTCGGACCAATAAAAGATAAACAATACTAAATATTTTTTTTTCATTTTCATATTAAAACTGGGTTTCAAAAGTTTGAAGATGACCTACAAACTCGAAAATCAAACAACCCATATATTCTAATTAAAGATTTATAACCTCAAAATAAAAAGGCCAGCTTCCTTTCCCCGTTTGACAAATGCAACCAAACGACTATTTTTGCAAATGTGGCCCCTTCCAAATCTCACATGAATTTTGAGGCCGGGGAGGATTATTTTGACACTTTACAAACTTTTCCGTTCTTTTACGAAAATAGCCTTTCGACAACAGAAAGATACTCTAAGGCTATTTCGGCAAGAACGGTTTAAGACGCGGCCGAAGCTGGCTTGACTTATTTCTGACTAAAAATCCAGACGGTGTTCACCAGACCGCTGACACTTTATTTTTTTTTCTTTTCAAATTACAATAAAAACCAAGTGTTGCAAACACGGCCCTTCAGCGCCTCGGGGACGAAGAATTTTAAGGCTGTGTGGGTCAACTGGACCAAATCTTAAAAATGACCCAAAGGTGGTTGTTTATGCAAAGTCAGCCTTCCGTCGTCCCTTTCGGGAACATTCGGCTATGTCTTGATAAAACAACGTCACCCGACTTCTTTATGACAAAATTAAAATTTGACATATTTTTTTTGGCTATTTTTAGCAAAAGGGGAGGTTGGACACCACCCGACTTATTTATGACAAAATTAAAATTTTGACACGTTTTTTATTTATTTATTGGTTTTTGGCTTATTATAGCAAAAAGGGGGATTGGACCCGATGAGGGTTGCCTACGTATCTCACATCCGGTGAGAATCAAACCCGCGTAGTTCGGGCCAACTAACTGAACTATTTTAAAACAGGATTTTTTTTCTTTTTCAGCAACAAATAACAAAACCACTTTCAAAGCACGACTCTTTTCATTTTCATTTTGAATTTTTCCGAAATGAATAAAAAAAAACTATTTTAAAAGTAAGAGTCTTTTTCATTGTCATTTTCAGGGGAAGACAAACTATTTTCCTTTTTATATATATATATATTTTTTTTGAAAAATAAGACAGAACAACGATTTTTTTTTCTTTCTATTTTTTCTTTGCTTTTAATAAAACAAACTAATAAAACATTTTTTTTTCATTTTCTCAAAATTTCGGCAGAGTTTTGACAGTATTTGGTCATTGGTTTTTTTCAAAAATAAACAATCAATTCCCTAACCGCTATTTCTTCTTTTTTTTTCAATTTTAAAATATTACTCATGATATTCAAAAGTCAGTCAACACACAAGTCCGAATCAAATAAATGCGCAAGTAGCAGCAAGTAAGATGCATCAGGATGGTCATTTTCATTTTTTGGTACACCTGTCCTAGACAGACCCAACCCCTGTGTTGAGCCTCCAAAGTCAAATGCATGTGATGCAAACAAACGTTCCTACTAGGGATCCGGCATGAAGTTGAGTTATTCTAAGTGAAAAACCTGAGGCATATTGTTCTAGCCCTGGCTTACCCAAGTGGACAGCTTGAGCCGAAGTGGGGGCAACGTACCGGGAGCACGAAAGTCTACCCGACCTAGTTACTTGTCCCAACTTCGTCTTATTTGGTATGACTTCTAACAGAAAGGTGGGCCACGCGCACGTGTACACCATAAATTCAGAAGACTCAGAAAGAAGAAGGGTTTCGTAGCAATTTTATATACACAATTCAGATAATATTAAAGCGGTAAAAGCATCATTTAGCACATTAGGCATATATCATGTAAAAATCAGATAATAAATAAAGCCAACTATAACAGTTATTTTAAGCTCGAATTCTTGAACCCTGAACCAGTGGTTCTGGTTCTATTTCCCCAGCGGAGTCGCCAGAGCTGTCACACCTCCTTTTTCCGCGCCCGCGGGGGCGTAGGGAGTTTTTCCAATTAAAGGACAGTCGAAACGGGATTTATTTATTTATTTTAGAGTCGCCACTTGGGAGGTTTAGGGTGTCCCAAGTCACCAATTTTAATCCCGAATCGAGGAAAAGAATGACTCTGTATTACAGTCCGCGAACCAGAAATCCGGATAAGGAATTCTGTTAACCCGGGAGAAGGTGTTAGGCATTCCCGAATTCCGTGGTTCTAGCACGGTCGCTCAACTGTTATATTTGGCTTGATTATCTGATTTTATACGTATTATAAACTTATGTGCAAGTTTTATCCTTTGGCCGCTTTTATTATTATATTTTTTAAAGAATGTGAACATCATTTACATTCATGTCTTTGGATTGGGTCACATAAAATGCATCCACGATCCGGAACGTATTTTTATTCAATATTTTGGGATTTGGATTTGGGTCGCATAAATGCGTACCCATGTTTAAGGATGTATTATTATTATTTCGCGCCTAAAGCAATTAGCGCTTTATTACTTTGGGGAAGGCCGTGAAATTTGCTAAACGGCCCATCCCGAAGTCTAAGTAATCAATTAAATTTTTATCGAGGGCCCCGCAATTTGTGTGTTTTATTTGGCAAGGCCCATCTCATTTATTATAAAAGGATAATCCTAAAGTGCCTACATTTTTTCCTATTAAATTTGTCTCTACAAAATAAAAAAGAAAATATCTTAATTTATTTATATGTTATTACCTAGTTACATTATACTAGGCATGTTCTCAGTTTGTCAAATTAAAAAAAAACATGGCAATCTAATTTTAAATCCTAGACCATTTACATGCTGAAATTAACCAATATTATTTAACCAAACAATATTTTTATCAAGTTCTTACTAGATGGCCTATTCGTTTGATTTTTACTTGACGAAGTTACTACACCATTTATTTATTTTTGGCAATATATAGGTAGTTCAATCGTTAAGCTATCGTCGGATATTTCACTATATGTATTAAATAGCTACACGATTCGGATTTTTTGCAAACTAAATAAATTATACATACAAATAAAATTCAGAATATAATTAAAGCTAATTCAGAATTTCAACTCTTCATTTTTTGTATTCATGCTTCATATTCGGATTACAATAACCAGCGTGTCAGTTGTGTACCTGATATCGGAAGCAAAAGAAAATGAAGATGAGAATCAGCAGCAGTAATAACAATACAGCACAGCAACAATAGTCCAGCAGCAGTAACAACCCAGGAACAGAGTTTGCAAACCAGTGGAGCAGTAATCCAAAAAACAAAAGCTTCAAGCTTTGATTAAACAACAACTAATTCTGATTTCAAACAATGAAAGAAAGCAGAAGATTTTTTAGTTTTATTTTTTATTTTGAAAGTTTAAATATTTTTCGGAATTTTCTCTCTATTAAATGTTCAGCCCTTTTTCTCTCTCTTATTTTCATATTCGTTTCTCTCTCTCGTTCTTCTGTATTGTGTCTTTGTGTTCAAGACTTCCTATATATATCCCATCCCATAAATCTTTTAATCAATTAAAATTAACCCATTTTCTCTACCAAACCCTTATCTTCCCACTCATTCCCATTACATTAAATAAATATATCATCACCACCCCATTATCTTTTGTCCCCCATGCTTCACTAAACAAATACAAGATTCCTCTCCACTAAATTTTGTCTTGTCCCCCCTTTATATTAAACAACTATATCAAAAACTCACCCCATTACATTTTGTCCCCCATGCTTAACATAAAGAATTACAAAATGGTCAATTACCAAACTACCCCTCCGACCTTATTGCAATTACCATTTTACCCCTGAACGTACTACAAATTACCAAACTACCTCATCAGCTACAACAAATCAATTAATCACACTCAACCAAAATATAGCCAATATGACCAATTTCTACATAAATTCAAACAACAAATCTCATGAACATGATTTCTTCAACATTTCAACAACAAATCACATGAACACAAATTGAACAACAAAGAACAACTAAAATTTGATTGAACAATATTTTTAGAAACAAACAAATCTATTTTCAGATTCAACAACAACAATCAAACAAGTATATTTAGATTTCTAAATTCAATAATATTGAACTTAAAATCAACTCTAACAACATTACAACAAACAATTCCTATATTAAACTTTAAATAAGATTATGAGACAAATTCAAGAAATAATCATAGGTGATAAACAAGAAATCAAACTATACAAATTTCGGATTCAAGATCAACCAAACAAAGTATGAACATAAATTAAATCTATTTTAACACAACAAACATGACGGGTTAAATGACTCAAACAACATTAATAATTTTCTGCAAAATACATAACAACATGAAACAAATTGAAAAAATAATCAATTAATTTTTAATTTGAATCTAAAAAACATTAAACTAACAAATTTTTACCTAAACAATAAAACAAACATGAAATAAACATGAAAAACCACTAATTAACTTTCCATTTGAAATCTGAAAATTAATTCAATCAAAATACATGAACAAAACCAAAAAATCAAATATCTACTAACCGGATTGAAAGAAATATGTACGGACTGTTTCGACAAACCTGGACCAAAGCTCGACCAAACGATGACGAACATGAACAAATGAAGCCGCGCCGAAGCAACAACAGTAGTTGACGCGGCAGAAACGCTGCTCGAGCAGCAACACGACGACGGGGAAGTACAGACCCATATGACGGACAGTTCAGACCCATATGACGGGTTGTTCGTCATCGACGACTGGATGTAGCGAAGAAGAAACAGCTGGTCGACGCAACATCAATGGAGTAAAAGAAGCAGTGGTCGTCTACTTGCTGCTGCGTTCAGCAGCTTTAGGAAACAATGGAGCAACAACGCGAGCTTGACGCAGCAGCAGTTGGGTCCGTTCGAAGAAGGTCGATTTATGGGCAGCAGCTGTGACGAGGAAACAACAGCAGCATAGAGGAGCTGGAGCAGTTGTTGGCTGCATCAATGGTGGACGTTCACGATGGTGAGGTCGAGGAAGAAGGAGAAGCAACAGCCATGGACGGGCTGCTGCGTGTGTGCGTGTGTGTTTTGTTGTGTATGTGTGTGTGAGTGTGACGGGTTGTTTGTTAATGGCGTTTGGACGTGAGGGAGTAGGGTCGAGGGCAGCCATAGTTGTGTGCTTGAGGAAGCTTGAGGAAGAAGAAGAAGATAAGAGCGGTGGCGGATTGGTTAGTATAGTTTTAGGGTTTTCTTCTTCTTTTTTGTTTTTGTTTTGTTTTTGTTTTGTAAAAAATGAAAGACAAAGGGGGTTTGGGTCTTTTGGGTTATGGACTGGGTCGACCCAGTTCGAAATGGACTGGGTCATTTTGGAAGATTGGGTATTTTTTGGGCTTGTGGCTTGAATTTGAAGAAGAGGCCCAATTCCGATTTTTTGTATTTTTGTTTTCTTTTTTCTTCTTTTATTTTTCTAAAACTAAATTATAAAAATACTTAAACTATTATTAAGAACTAAATTAAGTTATAAAAGCGCAAATTAACTCCCAATAACAATTAACGCACAATTAAGTAATAATTAAGCATAAATTGTATATTTGGACATTAAATGCTAAAAATGCAAACGATGCCTATTTTTGTAATTTTTATTTTTTGTAAAACAAATTTAATTACTAACAATTGTAGAATTAAATCCTACATGCAAAATGCGGCATATTTTTGTTTTTATTAATTTAACAAATAAACATGCACAGACAAATACAAATATTTATTCAAAAATATCACAAAATATCACAAAATTGCACACCAAAGAAAAATCATTTTATTTTTGAATTTTTTGGGAGTAATTCTCATATTGGGCAAAAATCACGTGCTTACAGACAGGTATGTGGAAAGTGGGTAAATACATTCCCACCCACACATGCGAAATGGACACATTCAATGGGAATCACTTCAACTTGGATATTGACTTGATTTCTCTTGTACTTATTCCGCACCTCGAAGCGTCCATAAGGTATAAAATCAAAGAGTCCATTAATCAGTCCACCAGGAATATGGCCAAAGACATTTCTCGGGCGCAAACGAGCGTTTGAAATTGTCTTCGGTAATTGAGATAAGTCATTTGCATCTCTGCCAAAGTACATGGCCGCACTGCAGCACTTTAACCCCGGGACAGTTGTTGAATGGAAGCTTGAGCGGAGTCCGGGAACACCAGAATACATATTCAATTATGTGTTCTGGGCGTTTAAGTCAGCAATTGATGGTTTTTCGCATTGCCGACCCGTAATATCCATAGACAGAACTCATGCCTATGGAAAGTACGATATCAAGTTATTGATAGCCGTGGCAGTGGATGCTAATGGACAGATATTTCCTCTAGCTTTTGCTGTTTGTGCCAATGAAAGCACAGAGACATGGACGCTGTTTTTGAACCACCTGAAAGAGCATGTTGTCAAACAGCCTTCAGGTATTTGTCTAATATCTGATCGGCACAGTGGTATATTAAGTTCTGTGGAGAACTTGCTTGCATGGAAAGAACCTTATGCATACCACCGTTACTCTGTGAGGCACTTTAAGGCCAATTTCTAGAAGGCACATCCCAACAAGTATCTACATGATTTGATGTGGATGGCAGCAACAGACCACCAACAACATAAATTCCGGAGGCATATGTATTCTATCAGGCAAGAAGATGAGGCAGCCTATCGTTGGTTAATGCGACATGACCCTGAAAAGTGGACGTTGCATACGGATGGTGGCAGGCGATGGGGAATTCTTACTATAAACTTGTCAGAGTCCTTCAATGGGTTATTGAAGTCGGCAAGAGGATTTCCCGTCACAGCCATGGTGCGAATGTCGTTCAAGCAAATGGCGGAGGGGTTTATTGAACGGTCTGCAGTTGTAACAGAATTGATGGAAAGGGGTGTTGAATTTATGCTAGTGCCGATGCAGAGATTTGAGAAATACAGACATCGAGCACATTAGCATTCATTTTTGTAGTATGATAACGAAAGAGGTATTTTTGAAGTTCGTACCGCTATCCATAATAATCGGGGTAATAATGTACATACTATAAATGAATCAGCAAGGTTATGCTCCTGCGGAAAATGGTCCATCTACCACATGCCTTGCTCACATGCCATCAAGTGTTTTCAACGTGTTGGTTATGCGGAGACCAACTATGTTGATCAACAATATAGTGTTTCCAAGTACCTAAACACATATAGTGGTCAGTTACAGCCAGTGGGTGCTGCGCATTATTGGCCTTCGGAACCATTTAAAATGGTGTGTAACAAATTCTATTTGCGTAAAATACAGGTGCAGAAGAGAACACGTATACGGAACCAAATGGATGTTAGTGATACCGTTTATGCACGCAAATGTGGTATATGCTCGCAAGCAGGACACGACCGTCATAAATGTCCTTCAGCTGATTTGAGTGGCAAAACTAATCAAGCTCGCGGTGGGTGTTCTTCTAGTGTACCTAACTACCCATGAGTTGATGTTGTAATAATTAGTTGTTATGTGTATGTTGCAAGATTTATGAAATAAAGTTATGCTTGTTAATTATGATTTGTACTTTCCCATTTTACCTATTTAAATAATAATTTAATAAAATTCTGTATATTTAGCGCGGTTAAATATATAGTTTTGTGTGTGTTGTCTTGTCGAACTGAAAAAGCTGACCAACTGACATAACATTGTCTTGTCAACATCATGATATTTAACACGCAAAATATAGCGCCATTAGATAGGACATTATGTATCTAGCGCGGTTGAACACTACATTTTGTGTGTGTTGTCTTGTCGAACTGAAAAAGCTGACCAGCTAACATAAAGTTGTCTTATCAACATCATGATATTTAACATGCAAAATATAGCGCCATTAGATAGTACATTATGTATTTAGCGCGGTTGAACACTACGTTTTGTGTGTGTTGTCTTGTCGAACTGAAAAATCTGACCAACTGACATAAAGTTGTCATGTCAACATCATGATATTTAACAAGCAAAATATAGCGCCATTAGATAGTACGTTATGTATTTAGCGCGATTGAACACTACGTTATGTGTGTGTTGTCTTGTCGAACTGAAAAAGCTGACCAGCTGACATAAAGTTGTCTTGTCAATATCATGATATTTAACACGCAAAATATAGCGCCATTAGATAGTACGTTATGTATTTAGCGCGGTTGAACGCTACGTTATGTGTGTGTTCTCTTGCCGAACTGAAAAAGCTGACCAGCTGACATAAAGTTATCTTGTCAACATCATGATATTTAACACGCAAAATATAGCGCCATTAGATAGTACGTTATGTATTTAGCGCGGTTGAACGCTACGTTATGTGTGTGTTCTCTTGCCGAACTGAAAAAGCTGACCAGCTGACATAAAGTTATCTTGTCAACATCATGATATTTAACACGCAAAATATAGCGCCATTAGATAGTACGTTATGTATTTAGCACGGTTGAACACTACGTTATGTGTGTGTTGTCTTGTCGAACTGAAAAAGCTGACCAGCTGATATAAAGTTGTCTTGTTAACATCATGATATTTAACACGCAAAATATAACGCCATTAGATAGTATGTTATGTATTTAGCGCAGTTGAACACTACGTTATGTGTGTGTTGTTTCACCTATAAATAACGGGATCATTATAGTTATTTTGTGTGCTCAAAATTTACTAAAAGCAAATATTTCATTAAAAGTAAGGTTTTTTTTACTAAAAACAAATATTTCACAAATGGCTCAACCTCTTCGTCCACCAAAGTGCAAGCGTGGAAAAGCATGCTTGATGCAAAATTGTTGGGATGGTGATGAAGTTGGACGCCGCTACTGGCACTGTATGAACCTGTTTAACAAGGTTCCCAGCGAACCTATTTGTGATTTTGAGGAATGGGTTGATGAACCATGTTATCAGGAATGCTACAGAGAACAACTGCAGTATCTTCATAATATGTGTTTAAGACAACGGGAACATGAAAATAAAGCAATAGAATTATTGCAGACTTGAGGGCGAAATTGAAGGAGGTGAGAGAAGAAAAATGAAAAACATAATGGAATTCTGAAGCACAAAAGGAACGTAAAAAAAAAATATAAACAGGAACTTGCGAAGGTGAAGGCGAAACTGAAAGAGGTAGAAGAAGAAAAAGAACAACTGGAAGAATGATTTAAGTGGTTAGAGCGGAGAATAAATGGCAACCGGATCTAAACATTAGCGTGTATGTGTTTAGTGTATTTTTCATATTTCACGTATTTTTATTATATTGGCCTGCTATGTTTGTGTTTGTGTTTGTGCGTAAGCAGCTGTCTGTCCCATATATACTCGGATCTATGCTGGGGCTGTAGGGCTAATAGATCCAACGTCCGAGGGTCAGGATGTATAGTCGCGTCCATGTCGTCAACTGTAAATTAAAACAATATTAATTGTATTTTATTCTGTATATTAAATATTAATTTTTTGAGATACACAATTTTTAGCGTTATACAAAAATTATACCTATGGGTTCCAGGCTCTATATTTGAATCCCAGTAGCACCAAACTATCATTAATAATTATGTGTTTGTTTTATAATTTAAATTCATATTTTTAATAACTTAATTGTACAAATTTTATATATATATATATACCTATGGGTTCCGGGCTCGATATTTTGAGGGCCTAGTGGCACCAAACTATCATTAATAATTATGTGTTTATTTTATAATTTAAATTCATATTTTTTAATAACTTAATTGTACAAATTATATATAAAAATTATAACTATGGGTTTTGGGCTCGATATTTTGAGGCCCAGTGGTACCAAACTATCATTAATAATTATGTGTTTGTTTTATAATTTAAATTCATATTTTTTTAATAACTTAATTGTACAAATTATATATATATATATATATATATATATATATATATATATATATATATATATATATATATATATATATATATATATATATATATACACCTATGGGTTCCGGGCTCGATATTTTGAGGCCCAGTGGCACCAAACTATCATTAATAATTATGTGTTTGTTTTATAATTTAAATTCATATTTTTTTAATAACTTAATTGTACAAATTATATATATACACCTATGTGTTCCGGGCTCGATATTTTGAGGCCTAGTGGCACTAACGATATTTGAGTCCCAGTAGCACCAAACTATCATTAATAATTATGTGTTTGTTTTATAATTTAAATTCATATTTTTTTAATAACTTAATTGTACAAATTATATATATACACCTATGTGTTCCGGGCTCGATATCTATGGGTTCCGGGCTCGATATTTTGAGGCCCAGTGGCACCAAACTATCATTAATAATTATGTGTTTGTTTTATAATTTAAATTCATATTTTTTAATAACTTAATTGTACAAATTATATATATATATATATATATATATATATACACCTATGGGTTCCGGGCTCGATTATTTTGAGTCCTAGTGGCACCAAACTATTATTAATAATTATGTGTTTGTTTTATAATTTAAATTCATATTTTTTAATAACTTAATTGTACAAATTATATATATATATACCTATGGGTTCCGGGCTCGATATTTTGAGGCCCAGTGACACCAAATTAACATTAGTAATTATGTGTGTTGATACAATTATTAACTTAATTGTACAAAATTTGCATTTTCAACTACCAGTATAAGATACTTAAACAAAAGGAATTCTAAGCTAAAATACTACACATTACTACGCAACAAGGCTCTACACTAAAAGGGTCTACATTTTACTACGCTAAAAAGGTCTAGATTTTACTACGCTAATAAATAATCTAAACTAAACATAAACAACAAATAAATTTAATTGCAAATAAAACACAAAAAGGCATGAAAACACATATATATAAATCAGGATATTAACAGACAAATTTATTTGACAAATTTATATTTTTTTATAAAATACTAATATTAAATCCGGATAAATTTAACATACTAGTTTCGAAAAAAATAACACAAACCGAAATAGAACACATACAAATCAAATAATATACATTATTATAAAAGTTTCAACTTAAAATAAACCGAAATACCTCGATTTAGAATTTTCGGAAAGCAAATAGATTGAAATTTTGACTCCGGAAGTGTGAATCAACAATAATACGAAGCTCTACTCGAATGTGGGACCTACGTTCTTCACCTTTTATGTGAGGGGGACCCAATTTTTTTTTTAAAAGTGGTGGGGCAGCGGGTATGGGAGTGGGGGACCAAGAAGAAGAATATGTAAAATATTGAGGAAGAAGAAGCAGAATCGTCAACTTGAAGAAGACGGCTCGATTTTTAAAAAATATGTATAGCGCCGGGTTTTTGGGCGCTATACCTGTTAGTGTCAGCTTTTTATATATAGCGCCCAAATACTGGGCGCTATACATTAACGACACAGTTAACATTAATGTATAGCGCCCAGTATTTGGGCGCTATATATAAAAATGTCATCTCTATTTTTACACCTATTAAGGTGCTACTTGTCCAAAAGAACCACATTTTGGTTCCGGACTCAGAAAGATTGGGATAAAAGTTGAAAAGTAAGGGCATAATTAAGAGATTCAAGATTATAATGAGAGATCATAGAGTTGTCATTAGTGACTCAGCTGCTGAGGATAATGCCCATGTTTTTTAAATAAGGTTTGATTCAGCTGGGTAAAGACTTGTCGCCTGGACATTTCACATTTGAATTTTCCTTAAGAAGGTTCAATCTCCAGCTTTTTGTGGTAATTCTTGAAATGTGATAGGATTTAGGGTTTGGTCGTGAAAACAACCACCAATATTTATATTAAAGGAGTACAACCCTTCTCGAGACCATGTATAAATACGGAATGATGTGTGGACGCCATTAGCTACACATAGCTTTTAAAAAACTTCCATGTTCAATAATTCGGCATACAATAGGTATATAAAAGTTATTCTACCTTTGTATGACTCCATAAGCAAAGAAAAATTGAAATACTTTTAGGGGTCATTTGGTTCGAAGACTAGTTATACATAAATTAGTAATGTAGATATTAATAATACATAAATTACTTTTTGTTGGATGTTTGGTTCATTGCACTAAAATTGGGTACAAAATATCATATAAACTATTTGTCTAGTTCTTAACTAATAAATAATAAATTTACAATTACACCCTAGGATATTTGGTCTTTGTACGCTTCTTGGAAAAAGACAAAAACATAGTTTTCTCATTGTGATGCTTTATCCATGCATAGCATATACATGAATTAGTTATTTCATGTTGGTGGTGGGATAAAATAATAGACCGATTGGTGTATAAAATAATACATGAATTAGTTATCCTGCATTTAAAATCACAATAAAATAATGTATTAACTCAATATAAATTCTTAAATCATAATTAATTGCATTATACAGTATACAAAACGACCCCCACCTTATAGTGTGATGACCCAAAAGGTCATCTCGTATTTTAGGAACCAGTTCGGGGTTTCGAGGTCTTCCAAACCTCATTTTCTTCCTCCTCAATTTACGTGCGCAGTCCGAGCACATTTTCGGAAAGCCTTTATGTGAAATTTGAGAAACATATTGAGTTTACCTTTAAAAATGGATTTAAGTTGACTTCGATCAATATTTTTAGTAAACGAATTCGGACTCGTAATTTGATGGTCCCGGAGGGTCTGTAATAAAATATGGGACCTGGAATATGCCCGGAATCGAATTCCGAGGTCCCTAGCCCGAGAAATAAATTTTTGAAGAAAATTGTTACCTGAAAAATATAATGGTTTTTAGAAATTGAATAATGCTTGAACTTGTTGGTATCGGGCCTGTATTTTGGTTCCGGAACCCGGTACAGGTCCGTTATAATATTTTAATCTTATTTGTGAAATTTGGTGAAAACGGAAGTAATTTGACGTGATTCGGACCTTTGGTTGAGAAAATAGAAAGTTTGAACTATCTTGAAAATTTCATGTATTTTGGTGTTGAATTCATAGTTCTAGATGTTATTTTGGCGATTTGATCGCGTGAGCAAGTTCATATGATATTTTAAGACTTGTGTGCATGTTTGGTTCAGAGCCCTGAGGGGCTCGGGTGCGTTTTGTATAGGCTACGGAGTAACTTTTGAACTTAGAGAATTGCTGGTATGCTTCAGCTGAGTTGCAAGACTCAGACCTCGCAAATGCGAGGTCAGGATTCGTATTTGCGACCTCTGTCAATGTCACATTTGCGAGGCTTCCATCTCAAATGCGAAGGAAGCCGGGCCAGCTCATGTTCGCAATTGCGAAGAAAGTCTGGGAAGGGGTGTGATCGCAAATGTTGTCACATTTGCTGAGGTCCCTGATCGCAATTACGATCATTACCTTTTCAATTGAGATGGCAGCGGAAGTGTGAGGAACTTCGCATTTGCGATGGTTCTTCACATTTGCAAGCTTCACAATTGCGAAGCTCAAGTCGCAAATGCCACATCTGCAGCTGAGTAAAAGAGTCTTGGACGGGATTTTTCATTCATTTCTCAAAGTTTCAAACCCTAAGCTTCAAGATGCAATTTTCTAAAGAGTATTTCTTCCCCAAATCATAGGTAAACGATTTCTAACTCATTCCCTTCAATCTATTCCATCTTTTTACAAGATTTCATCACAAAATCTATGGATTTTCATGGAAAATTTGGGTGTTTTTGGGTAGAATTTAGGAATTTTGGAATTTGGGGATTTAGACCTCAAATTAAGGTCGGATTCCAAAATCAATTGCATATCCGAGCTCGAGGGTGAATGGGTAATCGGGTTTTGGTCCAAACTTCGAGTTTTGACCAAGCAAGCCCCGTGTCAGTTTTTGACTTTTTGGGAAAAATGTTTGGAAATCTATAATCATGCATTAGAATTGGTTTCTTTGGCATTAATTGATGTTAATAAGTTAATTATGCATAGATACGAGCGGACTAGAAGTGGAAACTAAGGGAAAAACAGTATTTGAGGGTTGAGTTTGGCCGTGGAATCGAGGTAAGTGTCGTGGCTAACCTTAGCTTGAGAGATAGGTGTTGTTGCATTATTTGCTACTTGTTTAGTTGTTAAGTACCACGTATAGGTGTGGTGATAAGTATCTATACGTTGTTGTCGGGTCATAGCATGCGAGTGACTCTTACACTTGTGACCGTTGTGTTTCTTTGTATGTATTGTTCCTTCTTAAACTAGTTATTACTCATGTTAAACAAGTCTTATTATGTTTTTCCTGGTTTTGGATATTGGTTGAGTATTGTCTCCAGTTGAGATTTCTGTTGTGAAATTAAGTGATGAAACGAAGTTGTTTGATTGTGATGCCCTTGCCGGATTATTATTGTTTCTGTTGTTTCTTATGGTGAGGAAGAGTGATAAAGCACGAAGGGTGATGCTGTGCACATTTATATTATCATATGGTAAGGAAGACTGATGAAGCACGAAGGGTGATGTCGTGCACATTTATATTATTCATATGGTGAGGAAGAGTGATAAAGCACGAAGGGTGATGCCGTACACATTTGTATTATTCATATGGTGAGTGTTGGTACCCAATATTTTCCTAAATATTTTAAACATGCATAACTACATTCAAAATAGCATATATATATGCATATATAAGCATGTCCAAGGTTTTTATTATTTTTTCCATAATTTTAAGGGATTAAATTGACTTATTTTCTCCCTTTTTATTCATAAAACCCCAATAATTATTTTCAAAATTATTGTTTTGATAATTCATCTATTTAATTTCTATATTTATGCCAAAATATGGCTAAGGTAATTTTTATATATTTTTACAATTACATTTAGTATTTTTAAAGCTAAATTGCACATAATTACAATATTAGCCCTTTTAAGATTTAATTGTGTTTTATATGCATAAAATTGGATCTCGTATTTTTAAATTGTTAATTATGTATTTCAAATCATTTTGGCACCTTAAATTTATTTTCCATAAATTGCATGTTATTGTTTTATAAATTAAATAGGTGAAATTGGCCATTTAAATAATAGCCAAATTTGGCTTTCAATTATAGCCAGAATTGGACCCCTCTCCAGCCCAATTTCACACCCAAACCACCCGACCCAGATCCTATACACGTCTACCCGACCCAAGCCATCCTAAATTCTGACCGTTGATCTCTTAGATCAACGACCCTCGTTCAACCTTTTCTTTTTAATTCTAAGAGACCTCCTAACCCTAATCACTTTTCTAAGGGCACTGCCCTCAGATACTCTCGTCTCTCTTCTCTCTCGACCTAATCCTAATCACTTTTCACCGCCTCCTTCTCCGGTCATCTCCAGCAACCACCCTTTCAAACCCAAGCCTCCAATGGGTCTCTCATCACCCTGCTCATCATCTCTAAGGCCTTCAAGGGTCCTAGGCCATGTGGATTTGGACCTAGGGTTTCTGTTCCTATTACTTATGGGTCTCCGGTGTGATTTTGTGCAAAATCACACCTTATATGTCATGATGGGTGAAGTTTCAACATGTTCCTTTAATTTTTAATTGGTTTTATTTTTTGAAACCCTAACCCTCTTCTGAATCTCTCAAATCTATGTTATTTTTATGCTTTAAGCCTATCTCCTTCTGTGACTTGCTTATTCTCGAGCTTTCTTCTGAAAGATCTTCTACTTTAAACCATTTTTTACTCTCTTTGAGAAACTAGGGTTTTCGGAGTTCTTTCTATACCTGTTTCGACTAATTTCTTTATGATTAAACCTTTTTCTTTGTTTATCTTGACCAATTCTAAGTTCTTACTGCTTTTTAACTCAACTCTGTTAAAAAGCCCTAATTTCTTAAAGATTTTCTTTACTTATTTTTGTGTGTTGGCCTGATCTTCTTTACCTGTTTTTGTGTGTTAGATTGGTTTTCTTCACTCTGGTTCTATGTGTTAGCCATGACTACTTGACTTTGTTAAGTTTCTGTTGGTTACCATGCTTCGAATGGGTTTTTCTACTGAGTCCTTAGCCTACTCATGTCACTTCTGTATGATTGTGTCCATCTAATTTGCTCATCTCTTGCTTCTTTCTGTCGATATGGCTGACCTTGCATGTCTGCTACGCCTGTTCATTCTTCTCTATTTATATGTTGAAGTACAAAATTATGACTCCCTCTTGATTGATCCTGATTTCCTTAATTTATGGTTTGATTGCAAGATTTTCTTATAAAACCCTAAAATTTTACTCGCCTTTTTAGGTTAATTGATTCCATTTCCTTATTTGCTATGGTGCTTCATTCTTGCTGAATCCTTTCCTTAATTAGTGTATTCTGTACTTAGACTCAATCATATGCTCTATATTTTTACTACCCCTTATATGGTAAAAACAGTCTTTCTCAATTGATTTTATTTCATTGGTTATCCCTGCTGATATCCATTTAAGCTGTAATTCCTTGAATAAAAGGGAGTACTTGTATTAATTGGATTCTAATTGTGATTATTTCCATAATTGTGCTAAACCTTTACTCGTTACCTTATTTTTTTTACCTATTTTTAAAGCTATAAATACCATAAGTCTTTCATTAACAAGACACGAGACTTGGCTTTCAAAAACCACTCTCTTACTTAAAAAACTGTGTTATTCTACTACTATTAGCCGGCTGCAAGCCAAGACTAATCATCTGTAAACCTTGGTTCTTTCATTTTGCTTACCTCTATCTTCACTGGTATGTCCTAGTTTAATTTAAAGTCTCAACAACAACATGTTTCTATTCTTGTTTCAGTTTCTTTTATTTCTGGCATGCTTTTACTTGTGGTTTTGTTGTTAAGTCTGTATCTAAGCATGCTGATATGATTCCCCTCCCTTTAAATTCATGTATTCCCTTTGTGTGATTCAAGCATGCCTGGACAATTGTATTCTTTTACCTATTGTGCACTTACCACTTTGTGAATCACAAATCCCCTGTCCCTCCTCTATGTGTTCATGACTGGTTTGTGATTATGCCGGTGTCCAACTATCTCTGAGCATGTCCATACCAGTCCTAATACTCCTGCTAGGGTCAGGTGTCTGCAGTCAATGTATATGTATCCCCAAACCCCCTTAACCCCATGTGTGATTACTGAATTTATTCACTTACTGTGTGTGGTCTTACCTTGAAGTGTTTGAACTCTGTTTTACTAATCCCACTTCTTTCAACCATCTCTGTTACTAATTGCTTTCAAAATGGACCTTTCAGTCCAGTTTTTTAAAAAACTCCTTTCAAACATATGTCCTGCACTTTCACTCTACTCCTAGTTAATAAGTTCTGCCCCCTCTAGTATGTGTACTGCCTTGGGATCCCCTTGAGAACTCTTGGAACTATGGCATACTAAGACTGGCTTTCCACACTGCACTGATTCAATGCTTGGCTATTAAGTCTTGGTGTAAGCATTGTCTGGGGTCCTTGAGACCCTTAGGGAACTTTGATGCACCTAGACTCTGATTTGTCTATGGAAACAAGGATTGAAAGACCATTGGAGGCTTTGGGTAACTATGGCCTGATTGCAGGCTCTCTATAGAATAGCTTCTTATTTTTATTTCACTTATGTAATTCATTTGTTGGCCTGTAATAATTTGTAAACATATATTTGGGGCATTTAGTGAAAGGGTGGGTAGATGTATATTTTATGGGTTAACTTGGGTAGGAATCCTGCATTAGGATTTAATTCGAATCTGCTTGCCTCACTCACTAGAGAACATGCATATAGAGTTTCTGTTCTTGTTGAATCTGATTGCATTTGCATAGTAGAAGCATGCATGTATGGTTTCGCTTTCAATCTCATTTGCATCATAATAGAAACCATGCCTATAAGGACTTCACTTTTAATGTCACTTGCATAAGATACAAATCATGTTCTTAAATCGTGCATTTGTCATGTAGAAACCATGTTTCTAGGTTCCAAGTCATCATGTTTTAAATCAACTCAAGTGTAGATACCATGCCTATAAGGTGTGATTCCGATTCAGCAAGCCTTTCATATGTTACTGCAAGTTAACTAAAACCAGTAATATGCCTAGATACCATGATCTAACTCGCAATTCTGTCTGGTAATTCGAATTAGCCCAATAGATTAAATGTACCTCGCCTAGTTTACTTCTTAAAACCGGGCAATAACTCTTTTTTCTAAAATTAGTCCTTTCAAAAATGCTGTAATCTCATTAGATATCCTGCTTGTAGGTTTAAAAGGGACTATTTCAAAACTTGCTTGTTTCTACATTAACATAAGTATCAGTCCTGCATGTAGGCAAGCCTTAGGGCATTTTCAAAACTTGCAATGTCTGAAGCTATTTCTGTCACTCAACGTTTCTGAATCCTAATGAGCTTTTAAAAGAGATCCTAGACAACTAATAGGTTGTGACTTCTGCATATGAAAGTGGTTTATTCCTGCATAATCATTTAGAAATCCTGCTTTAGGACTTTGATTGCTAAAGACCTTATTTGTGGTTGAGTAGTACTGCATGTATGCTTGTTCGTGGAGGAAACTATGAGCCTTTAATTGCTCCATTTCTGTGAAAGTCCTAAATTGCTTTTCTTTGACTGTTGCCTTAGAATTTTGCCTTTAAGCCTTAGGGGTATGTCTAGAACTGCCTATAGGAAGAGGTCCTAATTCCCTCCGGGACTATTAAGAAGGGACGGTTAGCAGTACGCAATAGGAATCGATGACCAACACTCGCTTTGCATGACCAATAAGGGGATGGGAAGGGTAGACGTGGGATATGATGACTACACGCTAATGTCACGTGTAGCCCCTCATTGAGGAGTGTTTACCGGACTTTGCGTGGGGTGATCCTGTAGGATAAACAACCTAGGACCCCTCTTTACCCCCTAACCTTCTCCTTGTTTAAAACTTTTCTTCATAATTTGTTCAACCTTTATTTCACTACTTGACTTGTTCAAACGTACTGCACCTATTTGATTCAATTATTTGTATGGACTAATTTGTAAAAATATAAGCTTGGTTGGGACCCACAGTTGTGGACCAAGAGGGGTTCCTGACACCTTCCCCTCGAGGTTATCTCGAGCCCTTACCCTAATCTCTGGTAATGCAAACCAACCCAAGAGTTAATCACTCTAGGTGTCCTAACGCACCATAATCCGTTAGGTGGCGACTCTTCAAATACCCAATTTCCAAAAAGTAAATGAGTCATTGCACCCCATGGAATGTCGAAACCTGGACCTCTCTCCGCGAGGAGGGAAAAAGGGGGCGCGACAATATGGCGACTCTGCTGGGGATATTTTTTTAGGCTTTTACCATAACAAACTTGTCTTTACAAATTAGTCCAAGCATGCTTTATCCCGTACCCTCCTTCCTTATTTGAATTTAATTGTCTGTTTCTTTTTAAACATTTATGATTTCTTTATTACCCTGAAAACTAACTTGTCTCTTTGTTTTCCTTTTCTTGTAACTGTCTTTTCAATTATTTAAATGTTGTATTTATTTTTCCAACGTGAAAATACTTGCCTATATGTTATTAACTGCGGCAAAAATTATGCTCCACATCATACTCCACTCGTGCCAAACAAATACTATAGCAACGCTTGATGAGTGGTTGCGTCCTTCCTATATCATTACCCCTCATAAATTCGAAAAGGCTTATTTGCGGTAAAACTAGTCGATCAGCGGTGCAGTCGATAGTTCCATGCCTTTCCCTTTGAATTGTCCGCTCAAGGGTACCAGTCTAAAACCCCATAGAAACCTTACTCTGTTTAAATTGTGCATGCATCATGGTTAAACCTAGCCGGGTCAGTTATGCTGTCCACATAATAATCCTTTAAGATAGCCTTGTCCAAAAGTCCACTGGGTTTCCCTAAACCCAAATGGACATCATCATGTTCTGTGCATTTATTTGGAGAACTAAATACTTCATGCTAATTGTTGATGTTAAATAGTCGAGTCTGGTGGGCGTAAGGGCCTAACCTTGTTTGACTTGCTGAAATATGAGGCACGAAGTCCCCAGAATTGGCATGGTCACCAATATCCACCCAAGATTGCTAAGTTGGTGGGAAGATTTACATTCCAGTGACAAAACCCTCGTCAGAAAATATTTGGGTAATCTACCATCCCCCCTGGAGATCCAGCCTAACAATATGATAATAGAAGCTGCTACCTTATTTTGGGATTGTGAAAGGGCCGTGTTCCGCTTTGGGGACATCGAAATAACACCTTTGCTAGAGGAGATAGGAGGACTAGCTAGTATAGTATGGGAAACCTCGGGTTCGCTGATACCTGAGAACCGCACAAGCAAGGGTTTCCTAAAAATGATGGGTTTGAAGAAGAATGCAGAATTGGTATGCCTAAAGGAATCATACATCCCTTTTGACTACCTGTATGAAAGGTACGGTCACAGCGAATCATACCATACCTACCATAACGATTTTGCCATCACGTCCTTGGGACATATTCATCGTAGGGTATTCGTCTTCATGTTTTGCTTCCTGGGTCTGATCGTGTTTCCGATGAAGAAAGGGAGAATCCATACTAGGCTGGCTATGGTAACCAAGACCCTGATGGAGAGAATTGGTGGGCAGACATTCAGCATTGTAACCATGATCACCGCAGACATATACCGAGCCATAAAGAAGTGTCAACGAGGAGCGAGACACTTCGAAGGCTACAATCTACTACTTCAGCTTTGGCTCATGGAACATCTCCAAAAGGGCGAATACCGATAAGAAATTCAGCGAAGGGCCTGGGATGATCACATCGCTTTCCACCATCCAAAGCGAATGAATTACATCCCCGACATGTTCGCTCATCCT